>NW_028249772.1:0-132459 GCF_964263255.1 Lissotriton vulgaris
AAACATAGGCTAGCGCTAAAGACGCAGCGTGGGGGTGGCACAGAAAACAAGCATTTGCAATGCAGTAGGTCTCGCATTAGGAAAGTTTGAGCTATTGGTCTTGTAAATGACAATTTTTTTTATTTATGTGTTGGTTTTGAGATTTGCTAAATTAATAGCTTTGTCATTTACAATGCCAATAGTTATAACTTTCGCAAATGTGACACCAATAACCTGGGATTACGCTGAGTGATGCTGTGGTGGTGCTGAGTGGTGCTGTGGTGGTGCTGAGTGATGCTGTGGTGGTGCTGAGTGATGCTGTGGTGGTGCTGAGTGGTGCTGAGTGATGCTGATTGGTGCTGTGGTGGTGCTGAGTGATGCTGTGGTGGTGCTGAGTGGTGCTGTCCTGGTGCTGAGTGGTGCTGTGATGGTGCTGAGTGGTGCTGTGGTGGTGCTGAGTGATGCTGGGTTGGCGCTGAGTGATGCTGTGGTGGTGCTGAGTGATGCTGTGGTGGTGCTGAGTGGTGTTGTGGTGGTGCTGAGTGATGCTGTGGTGGTGCTGAGTGGTGCTGGGGTGGTGCTGAGTGGTGCTGTGGTGGTGCTGAGTGGTGCTGGGGTGGCGCTGAGTGATGTTGTGGTGGTGCTGAGTGGTGCTGTGATGGTGCTGAGTGGTGCTGTGGTGGTGCTGAGTGATGCTGTGGTGGTGCTGAGTGATGCTGTGGTGGTGCTGAGTGGTGCTGTGATGGTGCTGAGAGGTGCTATGGTGGTGCTGAGTGATGCTGTGGTGGTGCTGTGGTTGTGCTGAGTGGTGCTGTGGTGGTGCTGAGTGGTGCTGAGTGATGCTGTGGTGGTGCTGAGTGGTGCTGAGGTGCTGCTGAGTGATGCTGTGGTGCTGCTGAGTGATGCTGTGGTAGCGCTGAGTGATGCTGGGGTGGAGCTGAGTAATGCAGGGGTGGCACTGAGTGATGCTGTGGTGGTGCAGAGTGGTGCTGAGTGGTGCTGTGGTGGTGCTGAGTGATGCTGGAGTGGCGCTGAGTGATGCTGTGGTGGTGATGAGTGGTGCTGAGTGATAATGTGGTGGTGCTGAGTGATGCTGTGGTAGTGCTGAGTGATGCTGTGGTAGTGCTGAGTGGTGCTGTGGTGATGCTGAGTGATAATGTGGTGTTGCTGAGTGGGGCTGTTGTGGCACTGAGTGATGCTGTGGTGGTGCTGAGATGCTGTGGTGTTGCTGAGTGGTGCTGTGGTGGCACTGAGTGATGCTGGGGTGGTGCTGAGGGATGCTGTGGTGGTGCTGAGTGGTTCTGTGGTAGCGCTGAGTGATGCTGGGGTGGCGCTGAGTGATGCTATGGTGGTGCTGAGTGATGCTATGGTGGTGCTGAGTGATTCTGGGGTGGCACTGAGTGATGCTGTGGTGGTGCTAAGTGATGCTGTGGTGGTGCTGAGTGGCACTGCAGTGGAGCTGAGTGATGCTGTGGTGATGCTGAGTGATGCTGTGGTGGCGCTGAGTGATGCTGGGGTGGCACTGAGTGATGCTGGGGTGGCACTGAGTGATGCTGTGGTGGTGCTGAGTGGTGCTGTGGTGGTGCTGCTGAGTGGTGCTGTGGTGATGCTGAGTGGTGTTGTGGTGGTGCTGAATGATAATGTGGTGGTGCTGAGTGATAATGTAGTGGTGCTGAGTGATAATGTGGTGGTGCTTAGTGGTGCTGTGGTGGTGCTGAGTGATAATGTGGTGGTGCTGAGTGATAATGTGGTGGCGCTGAGTGATGCTGTGGTGGCGCTGAGTGATGCTGGGGTGGCACTGAGTGATGCTGTGGTGATGCTGAGTGGTGCTGTGGTGATGCTGAGTGGTGCTGTGTTGGTGCTGAGTGGTGCTGTGGTGGTGCTGAGTGATACTGTGGTGGTGCTGAGTGATAATGTGGTGTTGCTGAGTGATGCTGGGGTGGCACTGAGTGATGCTGTGGTGATGCTGAGTGGTGTTGTGGTGATGCTGAGTGGTGCTGTTGTGGTGCTGAGTGATGCTGGGGTGGCGCTGAGTGCTGCTGTGGTGGTGCTGAGTGATGCTGTGGTGGTGCTGAGTGATGCTGTGGTGGTGCTGAGTGGTGCTGTGATGGTGCTGAGAGGTGCTATGGTGGTGCTGAGTGATGCTGTGGTGGTGCTGTGGTTGTGCTGAGTGGTGCTGTGGTGGTGCTGAGTGGTGCTGAGTGATGCTGTGGTGGTGCTGAGTGGTGCTGAGGTGCTGCTGAGTGATGCTGTGGTGCTGCTGAGTGATGCTGTGGTAGCGCTGAGTGATGCTGGGGTGGAGCTGAGTAATGCTGGGGTGGCACTGAGTGATGCTGTGGTGGTGCAGAGTGGTGCTGAGTGGTGCTGTGGTGGTGCTGAGTGATGCTGGAGTGGCGCTGAGTGATGCTGTGGTGGTGATGAGTGGTGCTGAGTGATAATGTGGTGGTGCTGAGTGATGCTGTGGTAGTGCTGAGTGATGCTGTGGTAGTGCTGAGTAGTGCTGTGGTGATGCTGAGTGATAATGTGGTGTTGCTGAGTGGGGCTGTTGTGGCACTGAGTGATGCTGTGGTGGTGCTGAGATGCTGTGGTGTTGCTGAGTGGTGCTGTGGTGGCACTGAGTGATGCTGGGGTGGTGCTGAGGGATGCTGTGGTGGTGCTGAGTGGTTCTGTGGTAGCGCTGAGTGATGCTGGGGTGGCGCTGAGTGATGCTATGGTGGTGCTGAGTGATGCTATGGTGGTGCTGAGTGATTCTGGGGTGGCACTGAGTGATGCTGTGGTGGTGCTAAGTGATGCTGTGGTGGTGCTGAGTGGCGCTGCAGTGGAGCTGAGTGATGCTGTGGTGATGCTGAGTGATGCTGTGGTGGCGCTGAGTGATGCTGGGGTGGCACTGAGTGATGCTGTGGTGGTGCTGAGTGGTGCTGTGGTGGTGCTGCTGAGTG
The DNA here is from genome assembly GCF_964263255.1 of Lissotriton vulgaris. Taxonomy (NCBI): domain Eukaryota; kingdom Metazoa; phylum Chordata; class Amphibia; order Caudata; family Salamandridae; genus Lissotriton; species Lissotriton vulgaris. The sequence continues at coordinate 2,919 of NW_028249772.1, forward strand.
GTGCTGTGGTGATGCTGAGTGGTGTTGTGGTGGTGCTGAATGATAATGTGGTGGTGCTGAGTGATAATGTAGTGGTGCTGAGTGATAATGTGGTGGTGCTTAGTGGTGCTGTGGTGGTGCTGAGTGATAATGTGGTGGTGCTGAGTGATAATGTGGTGGCGCTGAGTGATGCTGTGGTGGCGCTGAGTGATGCTGGGGTGGCACTGAGTGATGCTGTGGTGATGCTGAGTGGTGCTGTGGTGATGCTGAGTGGTGCTGTGTTGGTGCTGAGTGGTGCTGTGGTGGTGCTGAGTGATACTGTGGTGGTGCTGAGTGATAATGTGGTGTTGCTGAGTGATGCTGGGGTGGCACTGAGTGATGCTGTGGTGATGCTGAGTGGTGTTGTGGTGATGCTGAGTGGTGCTGTTGTGGTGCTGAGTGATGCTGGGGTGGCGCTGAGTGCTGCTGTGGTGGTGCTGAGTGATGCTGTGGTGGTGCTGAGTGATGCTGTGGTGGTGCTGAGTGGTGCTGTGATGGTGCTGAGAGGTGCTATGGTGGTGCTGAGTGATGCTGTGGTGGTGCTGTGGTTGTGCTGAGTGGTGCTGTGGTGGTGCTGAATGGTGCTGAGTGATGCTGTGGTGGTGCTGAGTGGTGCTGAGGTGCTGCTGAGTGATGCTGTGGTGCTGCTGAGTGATGCTGTGGTAGCGCTGAGTGATGCTGGGGTGGAGCTGAGTAATGCTGGGGTGGCACTGAGTGATGCTGTGGTGGTGCAGAGTGGTGCTGAGTGGTGCTGTGGTGGTGCTGAGTGATGCTGGAGTGGCGCTGAGTGATGCTGTGGTGGTGATGAGTGGTGCTGAGTGATAATGTGGTGGTGCTGAGTGATGCTGTGGTAGTGCTGAGTGATGCTGTGGTAGTGCTGAGTGGTGCTGTGGTAGTGCTGAGTGGTGCTGTGGTGATGCTGAGTGATAATGTGGTGTTGCTGAGTGGGGCTGTTGTGGCACTGAGTGATGCTGTGGTGGCGCTGAGATGCTGTGGTGTTGCTGAGTGGTGCTGTGGTGGCACTGAGTGATGCTGGGGTGGCGCTGAGGGATGCTGTGGTGGTGCTGAGTGGTTCTGTGGTAGCGCTGAGTGATGCTGGGGTGGCGCTGAGTGATGCTGGGGTGGCGCTGAGTGATGCTATGGTGGTGCTGAGTGATGCTATGGTGGTGCTGAGTGATGCTGTGGTGGTGCTAAGTGATGCTGTGGTGGTGCTGAGTGGCGCTGCAGTGGTGCTGAGTGATGCTGTGGTGATGCTGAGTGATGCTGTGGTGGTGCTGAGTGCTGCTGTGGTGGTGTTGAGTGATGCTGTGGTGGCGCTGAGTGATGCTGTGGTGGCACTGAGTGATGCTGTGGTGGTGCTGAGTGGTGCTGTGGTGGTGCTGCTGAGTGGTGCTGTGGTGATGCTGAGTGGTGTTGTGGTGGTGCTGAATGATAATGTGGTGGTGCTGAGTGATAATGTAGTGGTGCTGAGTGATAATGTGGTGGTGCTTAGTGGTGCTGTGGTGGTGCTGAGTGATAATGTGGTGGTGCTGAGTGATAATGTGGTGGTGCTGAGTGATGCTGTGGTGGCGCTGAGTGATGCTGGGGTGGCACTGAGTGATGCTGTGGTGATGCTGAGTGGTGCTGTGGTGATGCTGAGTGGTGCTGTGGTGATGCTGAGTGGTGCTGTGTTGGTGCTGAGTGGTGCTGTGTTGGTGCTGAGTGGTGCTGTGGTGGTGCTGAGTGATACTGTGGTGGTGCTGAGTGATAATGTGGTGTTGCTGAGTGATGCTGGGGTGGCGCTGAGTGATGCTGTGGTGATGCTGAGTGGTGTTGTGGTGATGCTGAGTGATGCTGGGGTGGCGCTGAGTGATGCTGTGGTGATGCTGAGTGGTGTTGTGGTGATGCTGAGTGGTGCTGTTGTGGTGCTGAGTGATGCTGGGGTGGCGCTGAGTGCTGCTGTGGTGGTGCTGAGTGATGCTGTGGTGGTGCTGAGTGGTGCTGTGGTGGTGCTGAGTGGTGCTGTGGTGGCGCTGAGTGATGCTGTGGTGGCGCTGAGATGCTGTGGTGGCGCTGAGTGGTGCTGTGGTGGCGCTGAGTGGTGCTGTGGTGGCGCTGAGTGATGCTGGGGTGGCTCTGATTGATGCTGTGGTGGCACTGAGTGGTGCTGTGGTAGCGCTGAGTGATGCTGGGGTGGCGCTGAGTGATGCTGGGGAAGCGCTGAGTGATGCTGAGGTGGTGCTGAGTGGTGCTATGGTGGTGCTGAGTGATAATGTGGAAGCGAAGGGAAGAAAGAAAGAAAGAACGAAAGAAAGAAGAAGGGAGGAAGGAAAGAAAGAATGAAAGGGAGGGAGGAAAGGAAGGAAGGAATGGAAGAAAGAAAAGGAAGGCAAGAAAGGATGGAAAGGAAGGAAGGAAAGGATTGAAAGAAAAGAAGGAAAAAAAGGATGAAAGGAAATAAAGAAAGGATTCTAATTGCAAGTGTCAACATAAACAGGCTTGTTTTGAAGATGTAGTCCCCAAATTTGAGATTCCACGACAGAGAGGGGCTGTGAAGGACAGAGAGGGGCTGTGAAGGACAGAGAGGCCACGCGCGGCGGACATTGAAGGAAGGGTGGGAGGGGAAAAAAACGCATTAGCGAGCGAGAAAAGCCATAAACACCAGGGGGGTGGGGAAGCAGATTGCCTTCAAGCCTTTGCGAGGCCAAGCGCGCGCCTGGGGAAGCTTCATGGTTGAGTGCACAACATGCATTGCACGAAATCCGACTGGTTTCAGAGATTTTCTTTCAATAGTAATAGGTTCCGAGTTATAAATAACTCGACCTAAAGAATCAAGTGTAATCCTCTAAATCAGGATGTTAAATTGGGAGGTACAGCCCGGCACAATGGGTAAGTGCTCTACAACATTTGGCTCCCAATTCAACACCACGTTCAGGACCAACCAGTAGCCCCTCAACCCACTGAACTCACATATTTGCTAGTTTATTTAATTTACTGGAACCTACCTTCTTTCAAAGATTACATCACATAGCAACAGTGCTTAATTTGAGTCTGTGGTTTTCAGTGCTCGGCAACTGCACCTAATTGTCAACACTGGCGCTTGTGACGGTCTGGCACATGGTGGCGCTGCTTGGCTAATTTAGGGATGACCACAACAACAGGTAATTATTAATTCAATTTGCATTAGAAATTACTAGTACCTTCTCCCAAAGTCATTCTTATAGCTTTTGAGGCTAGAAATAGTGCCAATTGTCACGCTTAGGGGAGTGTAATGGTTATTTGTGTTGTTACTATCATTTGCAGCTCTTGCTGGGGCACTGATGAAACCTGCAGTTGCCTCCTGACGAAAGCCCTGTCACTTATTTTTTTTTTTACAAATTAAACACTGCATGGGATCACACTGCACAGGTATATAGAAAATGAAAAAAATCTAAGTCCCTCTTCCTAAGAATACCCGAGACACCCCTTTACCCCCCCCTCCCCCGGCTGTGTGGGTTTCAGCAAGAGAAGCAGGAAGCTGCGGTGGGACACACCACCACACACTGAGCTTGGGTCTCCCGGCATGGGGGATGAGTGATTGGTGCCTGGATGCCCAGCGTTTCTCCAGTGCATTGTGCATGCGGCTCTATCGGCTCCTGTCCCTTTAAGAATGCGCTGCTCCTTGTCAATCAGCGACGGTGTGCTTTGAAGTCGTGGCCCGCCCCCTGTGCTCCCAGCAGCTCACACGCTCCGGCGCCCAGAGACTCCCAGCAGCAGAGCCGGCGCAGGGAAACTTTGGAGCCAGCATAGAGCCCGGCTCCGGGGACACCGGAGACCCCCCGACCGGTACACCACCGAGAGAGGGAGGAGCTCCCCGCCCCAAGAGAAGCAGAGCCCGGGGAGCAGCCCCAACCAGGAGAACAGAAGAGGGGAGTCCGCACCGCTTCCACCACGAGCAAGGAAAGAACAACACTCTTCCCAGCACCCCCCACCCCCAACCAGGGAAGAAAACTACCCTCACCGGACAGAGCAGGAAACGACCCCCTCCCCGAAGTAACGCCCGAGCACATGGAGGGCCCCCGCCCCCACTAAGGATCCAGAGCCCCCTCTAGTGTTTGACCCTCCCAGAGCAGCCCGGACCCTTCCAGTCCACCCTTAGGGGCCTCTTCCACCCGGAGCCCCCCCGGCCGTCACCATGCCCCAGCTCAGCAGCGGCGGGGACGATGACCTGGGGGCCAACGACGAGATGATCTCCTTTAAGGAGGAGGGCGAGCAGGAGGAGAAGAGCCGGGAGAGCCGGGGCCTGACGGAACGCGGCCTGGCCGAGCTCAAGACCTCGCTGGTCAGCGAGTCCGAGGGCCGGCAGCAGCAGCAGCCCCGGCCGGGCCCGCAGCAGGAGGTGAGGTGGTGGGGTGGGGGGCTGTGTGACCGCAGCGATGGGGGGGGGGGGGGTCCCGCTCTCTCGCAGCCGGTGAGGTCACTGGGTATCACTGTAAAATAACCAACAGGTGAGGGAGACCCCGCTCACCTGGAAGTGAGAGGAGGAAAGAGCACTGCTGATACTGTAAGATAACGAGTGGGAAACCCCTCCAGTACCCGAGGGGTGACGAGAGCAGGGACCCCCGCTGCCTGTGTAAGAAGCAAGAGGTGAGCCGTGTCCACCACTGGCTTTGCATTCACTTCCACCACAAAACAAGCCATCAGCGATTTGTGATGAGAATGTTTTATCTCCTACAAGAGGTACCCCAGCCGCAGGTGTGATACACGGGGAGGGCGAGGACACGTAAGCAGACTCAAGATATGGCCAGTGCTTTAGACTGGCAGGTGCTGTGTGCCGGCGCTACTCTGATGTGCGAGGGAAAGTACCAGCACTTCTCAGCAGCAACCGGGGTGTCTGGGATAGCGTTTCCCAGCATTTCCATTTAACGTAACGGGTACAGGGAAAGCGAATTAACTACAAACCCTAGAAAACGCGATGTCTAGGGGAGGCACGCCACTGTAAACTCTAGCATGGGGTGGTGTGATTGTAACTTCCACCAGAGTTACAATGGGAGAATAGTAGTCATCCCAGGCAGTGAGGTACACCGGGGTGCGGAAACTGTACATACCTCTTTAACAGTACGTGAGTAAGGCGGCGTATGAGGTAGCGTAACCATTTCATCATTCAGTATGTGAGGTAGAAGGGAAATGTTGGCCGAGGAATCCGATAACAAAAGGTGGTGGGGACCTTTAAAGATGGCTCACTCACTTTGTGTGCAATAAGTCAGTCGCAGGTATACTGTGTTGCCAGGACTTTAAACTTGATGAAAAGGGTTGGGGGGGCTCATAAAGTGTGCGTGGCCCTTGTGTTTAAATAAGAGCGTGGTTTTAACACTGCAACTGCATTTCTGTGATTACCATAGTGTGCACCTAGCCAGTATTTTGGCTACTTTCTGTTACTGCAGCCATATATATGACACCACCTTAATTCAACCAGAACTATTGGCTTTGATTGTTGTTTAAGATAAATGAGCAATATGGTTTTGTTGAAATTAATAATGTTGAAAATGTTTCAGATCTGAAATTGTGAGTCTGAATAAAACGTGCAAGGGACAACGGTCTTTAGTGTCTCCATCACTCGTGTTATGTTCACTCTTACACATGTAGGCCTTTTTTTTTCTCTATATGCGCCTCACCCATGTGCATGTCTTCCACCTCATCTCTTTCGTCTTAAGCACCCTCTTTTCATTCTTTCCTGAAAGCACTTACTTGCATCTCCTTTACTTCACCGCCCATACACAAAACACACCCATTCACCTGTAGCAGTGCACAGGTCTTTTCGCGTTGTCAATATTTTGACAACTGTATACCTGTTAACCCACATTTGCAGAGTCACACTTGCAGCTGGAATAGTGACCATTGCTGTGAGCACTGTTCACAGAGGCCATGCGTTGGATGACCACGTTATTCTGAAAACCTTTTTGACCTACTGACACAGGGCCGGCGCTAGGCATGGGCAGCGGCCCAGGGCCTCGCAGCCAGGGGGCCTCGCGCTTTCAAATGCTTCAGAGTTTGGAGGCCCAGGGGGCCCAAGGGATTTAATCAATATCTGCCTGCCTTGGCCTAATCGCTGCATCTGCATGAGGATAGCAGCGATTAGACAGGCCATTCAAGAGCCATCACCTGTGAAGTGCGCCCTGCCTCTGACGGCGCCTCACACTGAAAACAGCTCAGCTCATCCAGGACTAGGGAAAGGGAGCACAAAGTAAATGAAAGGGGTGCGAAATACTGAATCAAGTGAGAGGGGGCGGGGGGAGCAGATAGGTGTGATAGCAGCCAGACAAGAGGTGCAGGAAGAGTAGCACAATCAGAATGTAAAATTGGCTGGACTGGGGCTTTCAGTGTGCTAGGTCCCTCGAGTATTTACCTGGTGGTAAATTAAAATATTCAAACAGGCCCTACCGGACCCTATATTCATGTCCTTTACTTTACCTACAAAAACAATGATCCTGTATCAGCACAATAATTGTATAACACAGTGGCCGGGTTGGACATTAGGGCAATCAGGCAGTGTGTAATGGTCCAATCTGCCAGGTTAGTATTTGACCTGTTTTTTGGGCTGTTTGTTTGCCTGCTTTATGGTCAGATGAACATGTTTTTAATGTTGATTTTCATGATATTAAAACAAACATTGCCTGCAGCAAAATCAAATTATGCAATCTCTCATACCTTACAAAAAACGTAAACAGCTTGGGCCTCATTTATGAGGCCTTGCGTCAGTTTTGCGCTGCTGATGCGTCACTTTTTGTGACGCATCGGCGGCGTAAAACATGCGCCTTGTTGCGCCATATTTAAAAAGTGACGCATCTAGGTAGATGCGTCACTTTTTAAACCCCTGCGCCACATTATACCTGCGTCAGGTATAATGTATGCAGAGGGAGCGTTCCCCCCGCAAAAAGCCTCGTAATAGTGACGCAGTGAAATCTATGAGATTTCACTGCGTCACTTTTAGGACGCTGTTGCGTCAAAATCTTGCGCCTGCCTCACAGCAGGCGTAAGACTGACGCAAGCCCTTTCACATGGGGCTTTCCACATGTGAAAGGACGCATTGCTGGAGTTGCGTCACTTTTGTGACACACTCCAGCAATGCGTCACTTTTGCGCTTACAGATACGTCAGAAATACTGACGTATCTGTAACTCCTTGCGACATGATGCGTCATACATTAAATATGACGCATCATTGGTGTCGCATGGAGTGCGCAGTGAAAAGTGACGCATCGCTGTTTTGACGCAGCGATGCGTCACTTTTCATAAATAAGGCCCCATGTCTTTACAAGTTAAAAACTGCCCTAATTGACACTTTTCTAGCTAACTAATTCACTAATGGGGGCCACTTTTATTTTTGTGCTGGGCCTATTTCCTGACCCTATGAGGTAACTTCCTGTCAGGTTAAATCTTATGCAAATTATAGGGGCCTCGCATGTTCCTATTCTGCCCGGGGCCCCACAAATCCTAGGACCGGCCCTGTACTGACAGGCACTGTGAGAAACTAGCTTTGACTTCAGCCTGAACGCCAGACCTGTCAATCATGGCCAGTTGTAAACACCTGAGGCGAATCAGTCCAAAGTGTACGTTATACACGAGTAATATGCTGCCTGAAAGAAAAATACAGCATCCTGGAAATAGCAAACCGAGAATGCAAGATTAAGCAAAACGTGAAATACAAACCAGAGAGGTGAATAGACCAGGTCTGGGGCGTCCTGCTACTACAATCTTATCTCCCAGAACTGCAGGCCCTCACCACCTGGTCACCGGGGAAGGGGGACTGTCCTGCAACTCTAGAGGGAGGCACAACACTCCAGCACTGGGGGAGTGTGGGCAGTGATGCTGTCGGTTCTAAACCAGCTGGAGTATTAAAAGAGCACGGTTCCCAACGTTTTTGCACACCCGATTGTCAAGTGTGAAAAAGCAACGTGTCGGATTCGAATTCGCTTGCTGGCTGGTAGACTTTTGTTGCATACCATTTTTCTTTTGTAAAATACAATTCGGAGAAAGGAAGGGAGAATCTTCCACGTTCGTAAATGGAGGCGTGGGCGTTTAAATGTAGATGTTCAGTGGGGGGCTGCGGGTAGTCCAGGGTGCTGCTCGCAGTGAGTTTATGGCAGCCAACGAACAATTTGCAGACAGATTCTCTGTGGAAACTCTACAAAGCGACTGAGAATGGAAGCAGTTGTTGTGTAATATCTGGTATCCCCTTGGGATCAGGTATCCCCTGGCCTTCGGCTCTCTTCGGAGAATACACTCAACCCCGGGCAGGATCAGACAGAAGCAGTTGATCTCGGCTCGGGCTGAGTGCAGGGATACACTGTTCACGGGAAACATGACTGCACGGAGCTCGGGCTTTTAGTTACACAAGAGACTGGAAAGGAACGCGAGTAAACGTGAAATAAATGAAAAAACAAAGGCATGCAGAAACGGAGCTCAGGCTCTTAATTACCCGGCGTTTCATTAATATTGCAGTCAATGCTACTGAAGAGGCGACAGGAAGGAAACGCGAGTAAAGTTGAAATACATAAAAGTTCAAGGCATGCACGCGCGGAGCTCAGGCTCTTTATTAAATTACCCGACTTTTCATTAATATTGGAGTAAATGCTGCTCAAAAAGAGACAGGAAGTAAACGTGAGTAGCGCAAACAAACAAGCGTTTGCAATTAAATAGGTCTCGCATTTAAGCGAGTTTAAGCTATTGGCATTAAATGACAATGCCTTTAATTTCTGTTTTAAAAAGCAAAACAAAAAAGGCATTTTCGTTTACAAGGACAATAGCTCAAACTTGCGGAATTGTGAGCCTTATTGCATTTCTGTCTAAGCTAGAAACAAAGTTTTTTTTTTACCATCTGCTGATTATGCAGAACATGATGAGTTATGTGACACATGTGTCAAATCTATACTTAGGCGAAAATCGCTGCAGCCGCAAAATCGCATAATTTCAGGGTCTCTGGTCATAGATAAGGCCCAATACAGTGCAACATTTATAAGGTGATTGAGTTCAATGAGAGAAATAAAATATGTAATGCTTGATTGGTTATGATGTACTCTAGATGGGTTACTCTGTTGCCCAGGTCGATTTCATTCTTAGTAACATTATTACATTGATGACGTCCAAATTTGAAACATACCACATGGTCAGTTTGTGCAAAATGTTGTGTCTGCATTTGTCAAGTGATCCAAAGGTCAGTGAAAAATGGCGCCAGTACAGTATAATTAAACAAACTGTCTTGAGTTCATTTACATTTAATTATTTTGTGCTGTTCTAAGTAAAGACACAGCTATGGGAACCCGGTGGCTGCAGAGGAGTGATAGTGGATGTGATTGAAATAGTTCCTGATGCTCCGCCAGCCACTGTAACATAAGCTTTCGGATGCATATGTTGAGCAATGCACAAGGCGTCTTGACTTGGACACTGTTTAACAAGATGCACGCTAGACTGGCATATGAAAAACATCCAGAGAAAGATTCAATTTCACGCAATGTAACTGACGAAAATAGGCCCTTGATCTATGCACTCGACAACCCTTCCCACGCAAGTTATTTGCTGTGTAATTTCACTTAGCTATATTCACAAGTTTATTGTTTAAACAAATTGCGTGTGGTGCAATTGTAACGCCAAACGCTCATGAGTGATATCATAAAAGAAAGTATAGTTGTTTTTAAAATACATATGTATGTGGTTGGCATGCTCACCTTGTGGACTCTCTTGGCCTGTGTTATTTGATTATAAATGGTCTCCAAATACCAGTACATGTTTAAGAGACCTTGCCCTTCATTGCACTTGTTAGGAAGTATGCTTCTTCCAGCGCTCAGGTGCCTGGCCTTAAGCACCTAGCATGCTAGTATTTCTAGGCCTGCGTTTATTATGGCAAAGGCAAAACTACAAGTCCCAGCATCCAGAATGCTATTGGTTAGAATGCTCAGATTGTCTAATGTTGACCTCAGTGGCACGAAGTTAGTTAGTAGTTACAGCATTCAGCACCGGTTCATCTTTACCTTTTAAAAAATAATTTTAGGCACACCCTGTAGTTGGGCGTTCGTGCAGTCTTTCGTAAAAGGGCACTCTGTGCTGACCTCACCCACTTACAATGGAGTCATTGGGGCGAATTATCTGCCGGGAGAGGGAGTCGATTATGGTATTTGCACAGTTGAGCTAGGAAGATGCTTTACACGCTTCAGACTAGTGAGTGTCTTAATGAATAGTTCAGAAGGAGAGTGTGCCTGGTGTATGGTGACACTGATGGCAGTCTTCAGCCCCCCTCTGTGCTAGAATCAAGATCCTTGTCTTGCCTATTCCAGATATTTAGGAAGGCGCTGGCGCTGCAGTTCACTCCCCCAGCTGGGGAGAGGGCCTGTCCTCCAGGCCTGGGCAAGGAGTGAGATCGCACTAGGAAGAGTGTCTGTTCAGACAGTTCTGCCTTTTTACACTTTTAGCATAATAAATACTTGTAACATCCCCAAAAGCAGATTTAAAAACACATACTGAATTCTGGAAAAACAATTAATTTTCTCCATACTTAAGTTTGACAGTAAAAGAAAAAACATCTATTAAATGTAAGAAACTGATTCATGGTGACTGGAGAGAGCAAAGAGAAGGATGTTCGCAGATTGCTCCAGTGAGTTACTTGCAGTGAGGCGTGTCTCGCGCTTCAACTCTGAAGACACAGGCAATGGACTCATAATGCGCACAAATTTTTAGAAAGAAGTTGAAATCTTAGCCCTCTTGAGCACCAATGGTACTTGCATGTATTTGAATCATGTCTCAAGGCTGAAATAAAGTACTGCCCTTTCTCAACACACACAGAATTTCTTCGAATAGAAAGGGGGATTCTGAAACTGCCTGTAAAACGGTCCTATATGTGGTTAGAACACTGCAGGCGGGCCGGGGTCCATGAAGGGGACCCTTCTAAGAGGGTGGCCGCCTTAGTGCCACATGAGGGCACACGAGGCAGCTGCCCAGTGTTGAGGAGTCCCTCAGGGTCTGCGCGCCAGTGTTACATACGGGCAGGAGTGGGAGGAGGACGGGGCACACATACCTCTCCCGCCCACCTGGCGTCCACCTGGCGTCCTCTTTGCCCACAACCCTGACGCTGTTTAGTTCGTCCTGGTGATGCAGTCTTATCCTTAGCCTCGGTTTTGTTCCGGTGAGTGAGAGGGCATGGCCCCCTTTAGGCCTTTCCCCTTCGGGCTATGGCTGTCGGAATCTAGTTGCATGGGTCGAGCTGGGCGAGCCCTTTTGACCTGGTGAGGTGTGCTGTTGGGGGTCAGCATGGGCCAGAGCCTGTGACCTGGTGCGGGCAGGGCTTTCTGGCGTGCCTCATGGGGGGGTAGTTGCTGAGCAGTAGTGATATTGAGCGGTGTGGTGGTGCTCCCTCCTCCCTTACATTATCATGGGTTCCCTGCGGCTTGCTGCCGGACAGTTGCGGCTCAGGAATTCCAAGCTGTGCTAATATGCAGTCCGACACAACACTTGTAAAGGATGAGCCGAGTGTGCATCAGCACCAGGGCTCGGGCTCTGGCCCAGTTAGGACTGAGGTTGCGGGTTGGGGGGGGGGCAGCGCCTGCTAGCTCTCTTCCCCCTTCCGATAAGGTGCTTCTTGGGAGACATAACTACAAAAGAGGTATGCTTGTCAGTTTTTCAGTGAGTCAAAAACAGGTTGTGAAAAAAAGTGAAATCTAGTAAGAGGAGAGAAATCCTCTTATCGGAATTAGGACCCTCACACACCCAGACCACTAGGTGTCATGCTTCATTATTGGGTCTGCTCTTCGTCGGGTCTGCGCTGCAATACCCGAAGAGCAAAACACACAAGATGATGGACGGAATGTTGCTCAATGGCAAAACATTCACCCCCAGTCACAGATCTGGGTTTAATCCATCGTTATTTTGCTCACCAAGCCACCCCAGTTCAGACATGGCCATATGCAAATCAGTCTTGACCCTGTGCCTCATGGGAACAGTCCAGCCCGAACTGCCAAGCCAAGCCCTGTCTTTCCTGGACTGGAATCAAGCATCCTAGGACCGGTTTCTGGCTATCAGCCGTCTTCAGCCTGGATAGCTGGACTCCAGTGGCCTAGTGAGCACGGGACCCACGTCTGGGCACACCCTTCCCACATAGGGCGAACAGCAAAACACACAAGATGATGGACGGAATGTTGCACAATGGCAAAACATTCACCCCCAGTCACAAAGCTGTCTGAACTGGGGTGGCAGAGTGGGCTAAAGAACAGTGATGGATTCAACCCAGATGTGTTGACTGGGAGTGAGTGTTTGATTGGTTCAGATGCTCCGTCCATCACCACCCCCTTTTGTACCGCTATACCCGAAGGGCACCCATGAAGGGGCTCTTTAGCGGAGATCTTTTGTTCCTTGCTGTAATGTGCAGTGCGTGTGAGAGGCCTGATGAGTGTAGATGTATAAGAGAGTGAGGTTTAAATAGGAGGTAGGAGTCCAGTCAGAACAATTTTAATGAGTGTGGCTCCTCTCCTACATAAAAATAAGTGTGGCGCGCCCCTGAATTAATGGTACAGGGTACCGCGCATGTTGGTCTCTTCTTGGGAGACAGCATGCCCGCGGATATCTGTTGTGGCAGTGAGTGTCGCGGGGCTCCCTCCTCAGTTCAGTCAGGCCTCCCCATACCAGGTAGGTTTGTTATGTTAAAAAATACTTTTATAGCGCACTTACACCAAGCGGTTTCATGGCGCTGTGAGCATAGGGTGAACAGACATTCAGCAGTGTAGGTGATCAAGAGAGACTGTGATTATTCATGGGCTTGGAGGAACAGTAAGGTTTTGAGGAGGGATCTAAAACAGGGGTAGGAAGTAGTGAGTCTCAGCTCCAAAGGTAGAGCATTCCAGCGAGAGGAGGCAAGGAAAGAAAATCTGAGGCCACCATGTCTTTTGCGCTTAAAGGTGGGAATTGTTGTAGAGCCAGGTGAGAGGAGCGAAGGTTGCGCGAAGGATGATAGTGGTGAAGAAGGGAGGAAATGAAAGCAGGGCCAAGGCCAGCCAGGGCTTTAAAAATGATGCAGCCTACTTTAAATACGCTGCGTTTAGCCACTGGAAGCCAATGGAGGGTTTTAAGCAGAAGGCGAACATGAATGTGTCTGGGCTGATGGAAAATTAGTCTCGCGGCCTGATTCTGTACCAACTGTAAGCGATTTAGCTGGTACGCAGGGATGCCGACATGAAGTAAATTGGCATAATCAATCCTAGAGACGGGGGGGTGGCTTGGGCGCCGATGGGGACGGCGGCGTGAGCCTGTAGCTCCGCGCCCGATCCCGTTTTTAATTCTGATAAATATCCTGAAACTCACCTACAGTGCAGCATACTGGATCGGAATACAAGGAGCAGCTTCTGTGCCCACTTTTGTCCTGCTCGGGGGCCCAGAGGCGACGTGAGAGCAGAGTGAGTTGCTGCGGGAGCCGAGCGCCGATAGCAAGATGGCGGCGACCTCGGACCGGGAAGACTGATCAGGGCCGAGCAGTGCACCGAAAGGCTGTCTGGGGGTCTGACCGACTGTCGGAAGGGTGCGGGATGCGGACAAGCCTGTCGATCTGAAGAAAGAAGAATCGCATTGGGGCTGGCACTCGCTCCAGAATATCACGGTGCAGCAGGCGCCGCAGGGGAAGCGACTCCTCAAGATGGCGGATGCTCGGGGAATAGCCCTGATACAGCGACGCAGCGGAACTGGTGATAGCGCTTGTGCCGGCATTCAAGAGCGCCCTTTGGTGTGGGTGACAAGCGGGGCAGAGCCTTGACGTACGCCGGATTGTGGGGACTTCCGATCGCCTGCGGGAGCACAATTGGCATTGGGACCAGAAGAGGAGGCAAACTGACGGCTGAGCCCTTTGCCGGGCCCCGAGATCCTTGCAGAGGGCAGAGTGGCACGGACACTGAGCTGTTCAAGGAGTGCTGCAAGAGGATGTGTGCCCCCCACCGATCCGGGTGAGTGCTGCGCTGCGGGCCTGCGCCCGATGCTAAGGAGGTGAGAGCAGCAGGGGCAGGTCTGCGGCGAGGGGCACGCTGCAAGAATGCAGCAGTCGGGGACCTAGGGCCAACGCGGGACGGAAGCGCCATAGAGGCTGTGCTGCGGAGGTTGAGTGCGGCCGCCCCATTGCTGCAGATACTGAAAGTCTGGGATCTGCAGTCTGCTGGCACAGGCAGTGTCCCTTGATGTGTGGGCATTGGGCGAACTTGTGGACTCTTGCATTGGGCCTGGGAACACATGCGCATTCCCCCTGGCAGGAGCTGGTGATGGTGATAGGTGTAGGCTTGGCTGGGAGAAGATAACTGGGCAGACACCCCCGGTGTGGGCATAGCAGTCGACTGCCAAAGAAATCTGTTTGCCGGCCGGGGCACTAGCCATGGGAAGGTGGAGTGCCCACCCAGACGGACGCACCAGTGGATGGGTTGGCCCTGTCGAGGGGGCGATGCGCCGCGGTGTCCAGCATAGGAGCAGGACGGCAGGAGTGCACGGCTGAGGAGCGAGTGCCTGTATCGCTGTGGGGAGGAGTGTGGAACCGGTGAAGTGAGGTGCAGCCTGTATTCTGCATTGAAGTACTGATTTGGGGGGCCTGGCCCTGGTGGGGATAGAGCGACAGCCAGAACTGCGTTTCATGTAGGAATCGAAGACCTGGAATGGTGCAAAGTGACAGGGACGAGGTTCAGGGCGCTGAGTTGAGCTGGTTGTGGAGGTGCTGAAAGTCTGGGATCTGCAGTCTGCTGGCACAGGCAGTGTCCCTTGATGTGTGGGCATTGGGCGAACTTGTGGACTCTTGCATTGGGCCTGGGAACACATGCGCATTCCCCCTGGCAGGAGCTGGTGATGGTGATAGGTGTAGGCTTGGCTGGGAGAAGATAACTGGGCAGACACCCCCGGTGTGGGCATAGCAGTCGACTGCCAAAGAAATCTGTTTGCCGGCCGGGGCACTAGCCATGGGAAGGTGGAGTGCCCACCCAGACGGATGCACCAGTGGATGGGTTGGCCCTGTCGAGGGGGCGATGCGCCGCGGTGTCCAGCATAGGAGCAGGACGGCAGGAGTGCACGGCTGAGGAGCGAGTGCCTGTATCGCTGTGGGGAGGAGTGTGGAACCGGTGAAGTGAGGTGCAGCCTGTATTCTGCGTTGAAGTACTGATTTGGGGGGCCTGGCCCTG
The DNA here is from genome assembly GCF_964263255.1 of Lissotriton vulgaris. Taxonomy (NCBI): domain Eukaryota; kingdom Metazoa; phylum Chordata; class Amphibia; order Caudata; family Salamandridae; genus Lissotriton; species Lissotriton vulgaris. Next base: position 18,078 of record NW_028249772.1, read on the forward strand.
GTGGGGATAGAGCGACAGCCAGAACTGCGTTTCATGTAGGAATCGAAGACCTGGAATGGTGCAAAGTGACAGGGACGAGGTTCAGAGCGCTGAGTTGAGCTGGTTGTGGAGGTGCTGGACAGCACTGGGGCGCCGGGGGCGTACTGGGAATACCGGTGACAGAAGTAGTGGATCTGGTGGGCCATCTGGCTACGGAAGGCCGTGAGATGAAGCCGAAGTCGGGACAGGCGGAGGAGGTGGAGCAGGAGGAGCGTAATGACAGCACTGTGGACCCTGAGGGAACGCCGCTGGAGCAAAGGCTGAATAAACGCCTGGACAGTATCCTTGAAACCATAACAGCAACTAAGGAATCCTTACATCAGGATATAGCACTGGTCGCTACGGGGCTGGGGCTGCTACGGGCAGACAACTCCAAAGTGGCGGACAGAGTGAAAGAAAATGAACTCCTGCTTCTAGACTTGAAACCGGCTGTGGTGACGGCGGAACACAAGCTGAATGATGTGCTGGCCCACCTGGAGACCTTAGAAAAGAGGACGGAGGATTCAGAAAGCCGAAATCGGCATAACAATGTCCAGGTGGTAGGTCTGCCGGAAAAAATGGACGGGGCCGACATGATCGCCTACATGAGGAACTGGTTTAAGTCGGTTGTTGCCCCGGAGGGCCTCTCCTCCTTCTTCTCCATTGAAAGGGTGCACAGGGTTCCAGCCAGGCCGCCCCTGCCGGGCCGCCCTCCTCGACCGGTGGTGGTCAAGGTCCTGCACTTTAAAGACAGGGATCTGCTAATACAGCGGGCTCGCTCGACTGGGCCCTTCCAGGTGGAGAATAGTGCGGTCACGCTTTTCCCGGATTACACCCAGGAAGTTCAAAAACGCAGGGCCTCTTATTTGACTGTGAAGAAGGAACTGAGGGGATACAGTATTCTCTGCTCTTCCCAGCTAAGCTTTGAATTATCCTTGATGGGACCACGCACTTTTGTCAGACTCCTGAGGAGGCATGGACTTGGCTTGAATCCTATCAAGCTGGCACGGATCGGAGGCGTGGGGGTGAGCGGGGAAAGTCGAAACCTGTCCAGGTGCGCAAATCACAACGCCTCCGCAAATGCAACAAGACCCAGAGAGCACAGCAGGGCGTGCAAATGGCCGCGGATAGGCGGGGTGCTCTGGCGTGAAAGCCGTGATTACGGGCTCGCAAAGAGAGGGATCGACGGTGGGGTCGGACTCTGAAGACGACGGAGGGAAATCAGGGGCTGAACTCTCGGATGCAGACAGTATCAAGGGCCCTAAGGTAACACCCCAAACGGCGGATGGAATCTTCGGCGACTGACGCCTCCAGCAGGGTGCTGCAGATGTATGGGCCAGGTAAAGCTGCTGGACCTGGCAAAAACTTTGATGCTGCAAGTAATGAGGTGATCTAGTATGTGGGATCTTGGGCTAGGTGCGTGGGCGAACCCTGCCACCCGTTGGACCTGAAACACCCTCCTATAGCCCTTAAGGCTAACTGTAGTGGTTACTGCAGTGTAGAATTTTGTGTGTTGTTGTGGAAGTTTGGATGGGGGCTGATAATGTATTATTGGGTCCTGTTCTGGGGGGAGGGGTACAGGGATTGTATTCTGGGGTCTTTATTTCTGGGGTGTTGAGTTTTTGGGGTCGAGCATTGGTGTGGGCGTTGTTACCGTGAGGAAGACGGAGAGGCGAGACTGTTGGGATGGGATCGATACATGATCTGAAATGTATCACTTGGAATGTGAGAGGTTTGCACACTATGGTTCGGCGCCATAAAGTACATGTGTCTTTATTGAGAAGAGGAGTGCACATAGCAATGTTGCAGGAGACACATCTTACTAAGGCCGAGGGTCAGGCGCTGCAGCGTAGATGGAGGGGTCAGGCCTTTGGTACAGCCTTTTCGGCATTTGCGAGGGGAGTGCTCATCTGGGTGCGGGCAGGGATCCCATTTCAGGTCGCCAGGCAGATCGTGGACCATGAGGGCAGACATGTAGTAGTGGAGGTTAGACTCTATGGCAGGGACATAGTACTATGCAGTCTTTATGCACCAAACACCGACCAAGCCCGTTTTCTAGATAGCTTGTCAGACGCTCTAGCACCCTTTCTAGTGGGTCCGATACTAGTGGGTGGGGGATTTTAATGCTATTACGGATATTGACATGGATAGATCGCACCCTCCGTTAGCGGCCACCCAGGTTAGGAAATTGGCTAAAGCTAGATCGGAATGGCAGGATAGTTGGGGACTGCTAGATGTGTGGCGTGCCCAGCACCCTCAGGTTAGGGATTATTCGTATTTTTCAGCTATGCATGAACTTCATGTTCGCATCAACGCTTTCCTGTGTTCCCCTCTGATAGCTCGACTGGCTGCCTACACTGAATACCTTGCTAGAACAGTCTCTGACCACAACCCGCTGTTGCTCTCCCTTAATTGGCAGAGGGCGACTACGGCGATCCCGACTTGGCGTCTGCGCCCGACACCCTGGACGACCCGTATTTCGGACCGAGGTGGGCGACGGGATAGATCATTATTTCCGGGAAAATCGGGGTATGGCGTCATCGTGGGTGCTTGAATGGGATGCTTTTAAGGTGATCATTCGAGGGGTCTGCATCACTAAGTACTCGGGGGCTAGGAGGACAGTCTTGGAAGATTTGGCTAAAGCGGAGGGAGCCTTGAGGGACTTAGAGCGACAGAGGTCTGAGCAACCATCCCTGCAGGAGAGGGTGCTGGAAGCAAAAGAGAAGGTGGTGGCTGAGACTGAAAGGCTACGGTGTTTTGATCAGCGGGGCTACCTAGCAAAGGTGCATGCGGAGGGAGATAAAGTTGGTACTCTGCTGGACAAACTGGCCGACCCGACGCCACGGAGTGGCCCCATTATGCAGATAATGTTTGATAATGGCGACCTGACGTATTCACAGGAACTGATTGTGTCACGCTTCACCTCTTATTATGAGGCCTTGTATAGTAGCCGCAGGGGGGAAACGGAGGCAGACATAGAGGAGTACTGGCGGGGGATTCAGTTGCCACAACTGTCTGAGGAACAGGCGCAACTCCTGGGACAGGATATTACGTTGATGGAAGTGCGAAGTGCCATTAAACGTATGGCCCGCAATAAGACACCAGGATTGGATGGGCTACCGGTCGAATTCTACGCTAAATAAATTGAGGTGCTGGCGCCTGCCTTGGTGGAGATCTACCGCGAAGCGAGTGAGGCAGGCTCTCTGCCATGCTCGATGCGGGAGGCTCTGATCATTCCACTACTGAAACCGGGACGCCCGGAATCGGATGTGGCGTCGTACCGACCTCTCTCCATGCTGACGGTAGATTATATGATTCTGAGTAGTATTCTGGCAACCCGTTTATTGCCGCACATGACGACGTTGGTTCACGATGACCAGGCGGGATTTATTCCCACACGATGTACAGCTCTGAGTATCCGGCGATTCCTCCGGGTAATGGCGGAGAACCAGGAAGACCAGAGCTCCACGGCGGTCCTTTCAGTAGACATAGAGAAGGCATTTGACAGTCTGGAGTGGTCTTTCCTGCGCAGGGTGTTAAGTGGTTTTGGTCTGGGCGACCACTTTGTGCGGTGGAGGACGGTATTGTATTACATGGCTACGGCCAGGGTAAGGATAGGTGAAGTGATATCTGTTCAATGTCCGATTATGAGGGGGACGCGACAGGGGTGTTCGCTGTTGCCGTTGTTGTTCGCGCTGGCGATTGAACCCCTACCAACACAGGCTCGATCGGGACAGCTATATAGAGGGCTGCTGCACCGGGGTGATCAGCACTTCATCTCCCTATACGCGGATGATTTACTCCTATTTCTTCGGGAGGCCGATGCTGACTTGCCGGGGGCTACGACCATGTTGTCGCATTTCGGATGGTCTATGGACTTCGGGTGAACTGAACTAAGACGTGTCTCTTCCCGACCCGCAGGGGACTGCCTCCTCCCGAATCATTGGGGGAACTGACGTGGGAACCGGTGTGCCTCACGTATTTGGGGGTGCGGATCTACCATACTGAGAAGGATTTATTAGAGGGTAATATATATCGATGTGTTAAGGCCTTGAAAAGATGCATGGATTTTTGGGCGACGCTTCCCTTGTTGGTGCTGGGCAGGGCGGCTCTGCTTAAGATAGTGGCCCTGCCTAGATTGCTGTATTATTTTCGCACTTTACCGATCTGGGTCCCGCCGAGAATTTTTAAGGAACAGAGGTCGTTGGTGGTGGGCTTCTTGTGGGGTACGGGAAGGAGGCGTGTGGCGCTGTCAAGGTTGTTGAGACCAAGATTGGAGGGCGGCCTAGCAGTGCCGGATTTTGAGCTCTATTATTTGCCAGCTCAATTGCAGGTGCTGACACAACATATAGCGCGGGAATATCGGGGTCCAGAAAGTGGCTGGGGTCGGGGAATACCGCGGCATGTGTTGGCATATATAGTGATGCAGCAGAGGCTTGATGTGCGGGACCTGACTGGTGAGGAGCGGACCCTGCGGACGTGTTGGAATAGGACACAGCGCAGGGCGGGGACGCATCGCCCATACGCTCCGGAGATCCCGTTGGGCATGCTGACGACGTTACCGCACGGTGGAGACTGGTCCCCTCTGGCGAACTGGGAACAGATGGGTGTTCAGATGGTGGGAGACCTCTATGTGAACGAGGAACTGGCGCCCTTTGCGGTGTTACAGGATGTGTTTGGGCTTCCTGACGGGGACTTTCTGCTGCATGCTGCGGTTGCAACCACAATCCAGAAACACTGGAGAACGGGTAGATCAGAGCCGATACTGACCCTTGCTTGTCAATATGTGGTGATGGCGGCTGGGACAATCAAGGCAGTGACATGTCTCCAATCCCGATTGCTTCGGGAGGGTTTGCGGCCACTTGAAGTTCTTAAGGCGAGATGGGAGGAGAGCCTGGGCCGCACAATACCTGATACTGCGTGGGGTCACATCCTGAAGAGGGCAGGGAAGGGCACAAGAAATGCGCAGCTCCAGCAGATCCAATATTTTATAGTGCATAGGGCCTATTTGACACCAGGGAATATCCGGAAGTACTTTCAGGTCCAGGACGCGGCGTGCCCGAGATGCAGGGAAGAAGGAGTTGAGAGTGAACACATGTTATGGCATTGCCCGAAGTTGGAAGGTTACTGGGAGGAGGTGGGAGGGCTGCTCAGCGTGGTGACGGTCAGACAGATAGATTATGACATGGCCACTTGTTTGCTGCACTGGTTCCCACACACTGCTAAGACCACAGTTACAAGTGAATTTATAGATTTGGGTCTTCTGTTAGCTAAGCGCGAGATTACATGGCATTGGAAGGCGAGGGAAGGCCCTTCGAGTGGACGCTGGAAGCGGGAACTCTGCAAGTGGGCAAGCTGTGAAAGCTTGGTGAGGCTCAGGCAGGCTACCCGTTCGGGTAATGAAAAGGCACTAGTGGTGGCCGGGGCTTGGGAAGCCATGGTTCAGTCCCTGAAAGATCAGATGGAGCCGGAAGAGGAAGAGTGAACACTCCACGTCCAGGTGATAGCTGGTTCCACATGTTAGCCTCGCTTGCCGATACATGTTTTAGTCGAAATGGTAGCTAGGACTTGCAATCGCCCACACCACAGTTTTAGGAGGGAGGGAGGGAGGGTTAATAAGGGGGGAGGGGGTCTGAGCACTGTTAGGAAGAGTGTGTTGCCGTAAATACTAGGGTCGAAACTGCCTCTACTTTCAAAGGGATACTTGCACTAAACTTGGCGCTCTAATTCCTATGACTTAGATGATGGTGGAGGCAGAGCAGGAACAGCGTAATTAGAGATGATTAGTGTGGTTAAATAAATGTTGGCTTAAGTGTTTGGGCAAGTTGGTTGGTGGGGAGTTGGGAGAAAAAGAAAAGCAGGAGTATTCTGAAGTAGTTGGTTGATTTTGCTGCAAAGGTATGCGATGTAAGAGTATGCCACCTTCAAATTGATGCCGCCCGACCTTCGGGTTCTGGGCTGAATGGCTGTGTAACTATATTAACGGAGGCTTCTCCCTGGCGCGTATTTATATCGGCAATGTTGATTACTTTAAGGGTGTATTATTCCAACCTGCAATAAAAAAATATTTTCCAAAAAAAAAGAATCAATCCTTGAGACTACCAGGGCCAGAAGAGCCTGGGTCAAGGCCTCAGTGGTTAAAAATTGGGAGATCTTATGGATTTTTCGGAGATGGAAAAAACAGGAGGATACCACGGCACTAATCTGGGGCCTCATAGAGAGGTCATTACTGATAATGACTCCTAGGCTTTTTGCTGAGTTAACAGGGCGAGGAGGGGAGCCAAGGCAGGAGGGCCAAAAATTAGAATTCCAGGGATTGGAGGCACCTCCGACCAAGACCAGCTCGGTCTTGTCAGGGTTAAGCTTTAAGTGATTGTCCTCCATCCAGTTACAGATGAGACACATGGTGGACTGAAAATTATAGATAGATTGATCGGAGGAGTCAATGTCAAAGATTAGCTGAATGTCATCAGCGTAATTGAAAGCGAAGACATTGCTACCCCGCAGGGCCGGAATGAGGGGAGTCAAGTATAGATTAAAAAGAAGGGGAGACAGGGAAGATCCCTGGGGGATGCCACATGTCAACTCAACTTTGTCCGTTGAGAAATTAGAAAGGCGGACAGCCTGATGACGATTGCTCAAGAAGGAGCGGATCCACCCCAGGGCCGGCCCCCAGATGCCAGCGTCCTCGACACGGGCGACCAAGATATCATGGTCGACCGTGTCGAAGGCAGCCAACAAATCCCGGAGCACCAAGGCCTGGCTGATCCTGTGGTCATCTCCACTCCTCAGCTCCTCCATCACTGAGAGAATGACTGACTCGGTTGAGTGTGCTGGCCTAAAGCCAGCCTGCTGCGGATCGAGGAACTGGAAGCGTTCGATAAACGAGCTCATAAAGTTAGTGTCATGAGCCTCCAGCACTTTACTGAGGTAAGGGAGCAGGGAAATAGGGCGAAAATTACTCATTAAGGAGGGTTCCACATTAGGCTTCTTCAGGATGGGTACCACCTCAGCTATCTTGAAGGAGTTAGGGACCAAACCAAGCCGGAGGGAATTATTGAGCAAAGCCAAAGGGGGTTTGGGGCAAGCAGTAAAGGTCTCCCGTAGAATATGGGGGGGGGGTAGCAGTCTGTAGGAGAGCCAGAGCCCACCTTCTTTAACAAAGCGAAGAATTGCTCCTCAGAGATTAGGGGTATCTGATCCACTGTATGCGGATTTCTAGTGGCCAAAGTGGTAGCAGATAAGGGTGTCGGGTCTGGTGTACGGAGAGGAATATTATTTTAAATTTTGACAATTTTTTCCACAAAGAAGGAGTTAAGGGAATCACAAAGGGCTTGAGAGGGGAGAGGCTTAATGGTTACTCTATCGGGGTATGAGAGATCTTCCACTATAGAAAAAATATCTTTTGCCTTAGTGGCCGAATCAGTGATCTTTTTAGAGAAGTATAAAGTGTTAGCCTGGAGGATGGCTTGTTTATATTCTTTAAGCTGTGCCGTAAACAACTATTTTTTCTCGGGGGCGTAATTGCGCCTCCAGCTACGTTCGGCCTGCCTGAGTGTAAGTTTTTTAATTTTGTACTCCTCTGAAAACCATCTCTGGGCATCATGGGGGCGTTTTAGTTTGAGATGTCTAAATGGCACCACAATGTTGCTGGCTGATTTTAGCCAGTGTCTCATACTGATAGCCTGAGTGTTTAGGGAGTAATGTTCGGCGGGGGGAGGTTTGGGGGGGGGGCACTGAGCAGGGAGCAAAATTCACTATGATCAGCCCTGTTCCAGTTCCTGGTTAAAAGGTTCCCCGCTAGTGTAAGGCTAGTGTGGGGAATAAAAGCCATGGAAAACGTAATAATGAAATGGTCCGACCATGGACAAGGGGAAATAAGGGGTTGGGAAATATCTAGATTGGACGTCCAGACCTTGTGACCTTTAACATGCGTTGCCGATTTAATATGCTAGATACAGTTCATGGCCGCTAGGAGATCAGTAAAAGCAATGAAACAAGTGCTCTCCCTAGCATCGGAGGGCCAGAAGTTAAAATCACCAATGATTAACACTTTGGAATTGTTGATCACTAGTTGGGAAAGCATATCGCCAAACAGTGAAGGGAAACCGGGCATGTGTTGGGGGGACGGTAGACAAGAACACAGATAAGAGGAGACAGGGAGGATTCAAGTCTTAAAATGAGGCAGTCCACTGATAGTATACTAGCTGTCTTTAGAGATGAGAACCTAATTGGGAGTTTGACAATGGCTGCGACCCCGCCACCGGGCTTACCAGGAGGTCTATTAGTCTGGAGAATATAATAGCCCAGGGGCAACGCCGCCAAGATGAGCCAGGTTTCCGTTACTAGGAGTATGTCAGGTTTCGCCGAGTCCAATAATTTGAAGATCTCTAGCTGGTGTTTCACCAGCGAGCGGGTGTTTAAATAGCTGACTGTCAGCATAGAGTTGGTTGTTCTTCTGGTTGGGGAGGGTAGAGGGTCATGGGGACCAGCCGGGGTCGGAGGGGATGGGGCGACTGCCAGGGGAAATGTGAATTCCTGAAAATCGGTCCCAGTGAATCGAGACGGGTTTGAGTGGAGGGGCTAAGAGGCCAGTGGCTATGGAGACTTGTTAGAGCCGAGACGGATAGGAAATAAAATGGGCAGAGTTCCCTGCCCCTGGCCCTGAACGGGCACGGACGGGCGCAGACGGGCTTGCCTTTGGCACGCCTTCGGCGCGCACCAGGCGTGCCCGCTGCGCGCGCCCGCTGCTCATTCGTGGGGGCATGTGCAATATGTAGCCTAGCCCCGCCTCCAGCTAGACCGCAGCCTACGGTCCTGCCAGGCTCAGGGACTGACCTAAGTTGGCGCCCTGCCCTCCACACAATCGGCAATGCAGCCGCGATGGACCGGGTAGGGGGAGCGCACCAGACAGCAAGTAAGTACAAGAATAAGAAATTAATGAGAAGCAGCAATTTAAAAATGTCCAGCAGTCGCTTTTAAAAGCGCGAATTGTGCGATTTAAAAACAGGCAGATAGCGGTGGAGTGAGAGTGAGTAAGTAGAAGAGTACACAGCAATCTTAAATCATTGCTAACAGCGTGCCTCGCAGTCTGCCACCCAGCGCTCAGCGATATTGCAGGAGCTGCCACCACCTACTGTTACCGCCACGCTCCTCTCACACTCAGACAATATGTAGCCTAGCCCCGCCTCCAGCTAGACCGCAGCCTACGGTCCAGCCGGGCTCAGGGATTTACCTAAGATGGCGCCCTGCCCTCCACACAATCGGCAATACAGCCGCGATGAACCGGGGCAGGGGGAGCACACCAGACAGCAAGTAAGTACAAGAATAAGAAATTAATGAGAAGCAGCGATTTAAAAATGTCCAGCAGTCGCTTTTAAAAGCGCGAATGGTGCCATTTAAAAACAGGCAGATACTGGTGAAGTGAGAGTGAGTAAGCAGAAGAGTACACAGCAATCTTAAATCATTGCTAACAGCGTGCCTCACAGTCTGCCCCCCAGCGCTCAGCGATATTGCAGGAGCTGCCACCACCTACTGTTACCGCCACGCTCCTCTCACACTCAGCCAATATGTAGCCTAGCCCCGCCTCCAGCTAGACCGCATCCTACGGTCCTGCCGGGCTCAGGGACCTTTGCGGCATCGAGCATCGCCTGGCTCCTCCTCCCCCTTTCACAGTTGGCATTCCTCTGGGCCCTTCGGTGCCCGGCACCATCGGGAGAAACTATACAAATCGGTCCTTCATTTGTGAGAGTTAGAGGTATTGGTGCTATAATTGACAATGTCTTTTTCGCTTCTGTTTTCGATTGGCGTAGAGTGGATATATGTGGTGTGGAGTGGAATTATGTGGGTTGGGTTTGAATTGTGTGGTGTATAGTGGATTTGTGGTGTGGAATTAGGTAGGATGTTCTTCAGTTGAAATATGTGTATAGTAATTGTGTGGTATTGAGTGTACTGGAATTATGTGGAGTGTAATTGTGTCACCGAGTGCAGTTATGTGGAATTGCATTTTGTGCTGTGGAGTTGAATGTTGTGAATTTTAATTATGTGGTGTTCTGTTGAATTTTGTGGCATGATGTGGAATTCTGTGGTGTGGTTTGGATGTATGTAGTGTGCTGTGTAATTTTGTTGGGAGGAAATATGTGGCTTGTTGTCGAATTATGTGTGGTGAATGAAAATGTGTCGAGTTGAATTGTGTGATGTGGAAGTGACTGGTGTAGACTGAAATTATGCTGATTCGAATTATTTTACATGGCATGGAGTTTATTTGTGTGGATTGTGTTACAAAGTTTGAAAATGATGACACATAATTCGAAAGAAAAGCAGCCTTTCATTGCAGACAAATTTACAAAACCTTATAATATGCAAAAACTTGTCCAAATATCTCAAATAAAACATGCATATCGAATCCCCAGTGACATTTGTGTTGGTGAATTTTATGGAGGGCTTGAACAATGTGGAGTGCTGTTTTGATTGCTAATAGTGCTAGGGCGCTGCACATCTGTGGCGGGGGTATGTTCATCTAAACTTAGCTTTGCACATTTGTGATGGGAATTCTGATTTTGATTGTACAAACAAAGCACCCATAGATGTGTATGTGATTCATGGGATTTTTAATTCATTCACTTCTCAGCAGGCAGTGAGCGGGTTGCTTGTGAAACTGTAAACATATTAAATGCCTGAGCATCAGAGAGCTATTGTGTGAGGTAAAAAAACAAGCATGAACATTTATGTCCCATTAAAGAGTAAAGACACATGCATCATTGCTTCTGGCCGCACAGAGTAGGGTTAATACTGACCTTTTCCTTGCTGCATTCTTAATCTGTAATTGCCTTGTTTAACTTTTGAGATTCCTCCTGAGTCCAAGAGTGATCTAATTCTCTGGGGTGTAAGGTCCAATACTTATACCCCATTTTGTCTTTGTAGGAAGGGTCTCTGAGCCCAGACTAAACCAGTTCTGTCCTCTCTGGTGCAGCAGGCCCACAGGAAGTGGAGACAGCATTGTGCATAGGAGACACTGCCTATTTAGGTGCAAGGGAAACTCTTCCCACCACTCTAAAGGCAGCCAAAGTTTATTCAGCCCAGCAATGAGTCTCCCAGGAAAAGACAGGTCACTCCTCTACCCCTCCTGGTGGCTGTCTACAGTGAAAGCACATCCCTAGCCCCTGTCACTTCAACACCAAACAGTCAATACACAAACCAGTAGAGGCACACAGAATGGTTAAATAAGAAAAGGCCTGCTTTCTAAAAGTGCAAAAACTGGGGTGGCGAAGTGAGCTAATGAACGTTAATCAATTCAGCCCAGCTCTGTAACTGGGGGTGAGTGTCTAAAAAGTTTCAGCGCTCCGTCCATCATCTTTTTGTGCTTCCTTTGTTCGCCCTAAGTTGGCAGGGTATGGCCAGTCATTGGTCGCTTGCTCTCTTTGCCACTGGAGTCAAGCAAGCCTGGCTGATGAGAGGTGTTACCCTGAAACCAGTCCCAGGATGCTTGTTTCCGGTCCAGGGAAGACCTGCTTTCGCAGCTCAGTCAGGACTGTTTCCATGAGGAACAGAGTCAAGACTGATTTGCATATGGCTGGGTCTGAACTGGGGTGGTGAAGTGAGCTAAAGAACGATGATGAATACAACCAGGATCTAAGACTGGGGTGAGTTTCTGAAAAGTTTCAGTGCTCTGTCCATCATCTCTTTGTGCTTGTTTTGTTCGCCCTAATTTGGCTAGGTAGGCCCAGACGTGGGTCCCTTTCCCACTTTGCCACTGGATTCAAACTAGCCTGGCTGATGAGGGGTGTTACCCTAAAACTGGTCCAAGGATGCTTCTTTCCCATTCAGGGAAGACCTGGCTTGGCATTTCGGGCTAGATTGATCCCATGAAAGACAGGGTCAAGACTGATTTGCATATGGCTGTGTCTGAACTGGGGTGGCAAAGTGAATTAAAGAACGATGATGGATTCTACTCAGATCTGTGACTTGGGTTAGTCCAAAAAGTTTCAGTTCTCCGTCCATCTTTTTGTGTTTGCGCTACTTTCATAAAGTGGCATTTTCAAACACACAATTTAAAAACCATATTTACTAAAAGATGTGTTATTAAATTCTGCGTTTTTAGAGCCTAAACTCCATTTCTATTTCTTGTCCAATTGGAAAGTAATGATTGAGAAGTTATAATGCTCCAAAATAGGGCCAACCCAAAAAGAAGTCACTGGGACCCGGGTATGCAGTAATATAGGAAGAGGGGTCCCAGAACGGGAGGACAGATAAACACAAAAGTACAGTGTTATTTATTCACAGAGTACTCAACCACATCTAGGTGTACATTGCATGAAAATATCAACCATATTTTTTTCCTGATTTTTGTGAGATGTTATAAAGCAACTCCTATGTTAGCCTATGTGACAGCTAGCCTTTCAATAGTGAAAAACTAAATTTGCAGTATTTCAGGACATTTAAAACACAGCAGTACATGGCCTGCCAGATGGGTGGTTCTACATGTAAGAAAAGGGAGGGTTAGGGCCTGGCAAGTGGTTTTACTTGCCAGGTCGGCATGGCAGGTTTAAACTGCGCACAGGCACTGTAGTGGAGGTCTGAGATACTTTTACAGGGCTACTCATGTGGGTGGCACAATCAGTGCTGCAAGCCCACTAGTAGCCTTTGATTTACAGGCCCTGGGCTTACACAGTGCACTGTACTAGAGACTTACCAGTAAATCAAATATACCAATCAGGGATAACCAATTGCAATAACAATTTATTCAGGGAGCACATGCACTTTTGACACTGATCAAGGCCAAAGTTCCCAAAGCATCTAAGCCAGCAAAAACTAAGTCTAGCACAGCACAAAAAAATACAGGAGATAGAGGCAAAATATCAGTGAATACCGCGCCAAGGATGCAAAGTCTAACAACCACAATGTCAAATTTCCCCCACGTGACTCAATCTCCGTCTGTGAACAACGAAAGTAAGTCTAACTTGCAATATCGCTTGCTTCAGCAGAAACATGTCTAATAAACAGAGAAACACGCAGAGGTCAAGATGTCTGTCTGTTTGAAGCATGCAGTTTATAGTGCAAATGCGTCCATGCTTAAAGTTAAAGCTCAACGTGCCATGCAGAAGAATTCATAAAGTGCTGCGTGCCGCACTGATCAACGGGGAAAGTGCAGAGGAAGCGCACATTGTGATTGGCAACCAGGAGGAACCAAGAACACATTTTGGCCTATCCAAAGGAATAATGAGTGAAATCGCCTAAGCGTAAACCAAGCACACATAGGAGTGACAATTACAAGCAATGCACCAATAAAAAGCCAACATTTCTGAAAGGCACAAAAAGAATGAAAGGCAATCAATGGTTTTGGTTAAAGCTCATATTGTAGACACATTCTGCCTCACAGAGCAGCGCATGCTCGTGGACTCTATGCTCAACTTGAAAAGGAGATAGGATATGGTCTTAACTCTAATTTTTATTGCTGGCGGAGTAGAAGGAAAGGCAGGGGGCACAAGGAGGGAGTGAAGGGATGGGTATGGGGGTAAGATGGACAATGGAAGGGGTGAGGAATAAAACAATTTGGAGGCACAGCTCTGCCTAGTATTGTGCATCAGTGGTAAGACCAATGCAGTTTAGTGTGGTTGTCCTCAACACGCACTAAAATGCGGTCATGCATTTTTAGCACCTCCGAACACAACGGCACTATGAGGTACAAGAAACTGCAAATAGGAACAGGCCATTGCAAAAGCGCGAGCAGCAGGATCCCTGCTGGCAGTAGTGTGCATACTGTGCAGCCAGTGAGCCTGCATTATACAGTGCTGCCCTCAAGGTTGAGTTTCTTTACTCACAATAAAGAACACAATTTGTCATCACACGGTGCAGTGCCACCCTCAGACTCAGGCAGCAGTGCACCATAAAGCTTTGCCTCAGGAATTCATCCACGAGACATACCATGGCTCAGGCTCTCAAACAGACTCTGACAATTCATCCTCTCTGGTTAGTGATAATCACCCTGAGACCACCAAGCAGTGCACCGCCCCATGTCCAGGCTGATACAGAGAGTGATGATCCATCTAGGGGGCGGCGACTTGCCTTGTTGTATTTTGAAAACTGACACCACCTGCACATCACCGTTATTGCCATTTAACTCAAGTCCACAAACAAGTCAGTGATTGGATGATGATTGGCAATAGACCTAGCAACTGGTGGGCAAAACTAAGTTTTTGTGTACAGCATGCCATATGCTCCCCCGCTAGTTTAGAGTGAGCAGGGATGCCTGCACCTCTCAGACCATGCAGCGCTACAGACCCTCAGACTAATTTGGCAGTGCTGTACTTGGATTACCCTTTGCGCTAGTGTGTTGGCACACTGACAGACTGGCACCAGAATGCTGCCGACCCTGAGGAAGGCATCTGTTATATTGTATTGAGATGCTGGCTGGAATGGCACATCTCTGTGATGTACTCTACATTCCAGCATGATGTCACCTTAGTGGCATCATTGACAGTTGGTCGAGCTGTGTCTGGCAAGGACATCGTTTGGGCGCTTTCTCCGATCAAATAAACCCTACTTGAAGATTGTCACCTGCTGTCTCCTGCATTTAATCATAACAGCATCGCTGGCAGTGGATAGGGCCTACAGGGCAAACCTGCTCGCAGGAGAAAAAAGACAAGTGACTTGTGTCACACATGCTACCCTTGACAAGCATTCAAAAGAGGGAGGGCACACTATGACTGTCTGCTTGTGACCGGTCATGGTAATGAGGTGCCATGCTGCCATGTTTTAAAAAGCGTTTGCGGCTGCAAAGTGTGGCAGACTTTCAATGAGCAGGGAGTTTGTCCCCATGTACGCCCATGAAAGAGAGCGTACGGTCTCCATCTACTCTTACTCCAAATCGGCAGCAGTGAGCAGTAAAGCATGACAGAAGACAAGAGTGCAGCATCTCTGCACTAGCTGAATGTCAAAAGACAGGCAGTATGAGTACACACACAGGTATAGCATGATCATCAGTGCACAGAGGGCCAGCAGAAAAAGTGGGTAAGTTGCAGGCAGGGTAACTATTAAGAGAAAGACAAAGTGACCTGCCTGTCACAGTGATGTTTGGAGTGATCCTGCTTGTATGTCATATTGTGGTTCTGATGATTAATGCAGATTTCAAGGCACCCTTGGTAAGGAGTGGCCGGTCCAGGATTTTCTCATATTTTTATAATGGAGAGTGGTTATGATAGTGACCTTCCATTTTAGAAGCTGTTTCAAGATTGTTGTAGAGCTCTTCACTGCTCAAAATCTCATCTTTGGTTGTTGAATGTCACTCATAAATACGCTTAAACCATGGAAATTTCACACACAAGCCGCACTTAAGCTGCTATGGAGGCAACATGGGTGAGTGACTGAATTAGGCGGGCACCATGTACAATGGATGATGGAAGGGAAGTGCTCACAGCAAGCACATAGATAAAGCATGGTTGGTGCATGCAAACACTGGCAACAACACAGACAACAACAGGAGGGAGGGTGGGTAAGGTATAGAACAATACAGGCAACAACTGAGATGGGTAAGTGGGGTAAGCAACAACACAAGAAAAATGGAAGGAGCGAGGAGGGGCTTACAAGCAACAGCACAAGCAACAATGGAAGAAGTTAGTATAGGTGCAGGCAAGCAACACCACAGGCAGCAAATGAATGTGGCTAGGCGTTCAAAGCAACTACACAGGAAAAAACTGAAGAAATGAGAGTTAGTGGGTGAAATCAACATTTAGTGGTGAAACAATAGAAGTAGGGAGGGTGGATGAAAGCAAGCAACATCATATGCAACAATAGAATGTGGATGGAGTTTGGATGTTGCAAGCAACAATGCAACAATGGAAGCATGGTGGACAGGTAGAAACAAGCATTAACACAGACAACAATGGAATGAGGGAGTGTGGGGGCAAGGAAGCAACAACACTGGCAACATTAGAAGGAATATCGAATTGGGTAATCTTACACAGTGTTAAGTATAACCTCGAGCTCACCGTGTGCGAGGACCTCGCAGTATTAAAGATAATCAGGTAGTCGCTAGGTAAGTTTCTTGGTACAAACGATTTTAATAATAAGCTGATATTCAGTTCATATTGTAGTCATATGTTGAATATATTCATAAGTGAAATATCATTCTTCAAAGTCAAAATGTATAACCATCACAATCATCCATAGCAAGTATCCGTTAACTCAGTCAATACGTCCCCAATGCATTTCGAGCATCTGCTCTTCGTCAGGGAAAAAGTTCTATAAAGAAAACACATGGATATCCAGGTGTAATGGATTGTACAGGAATCAGTATCGTAGTAATTACAAAGTGGTGCCTGTAGCAACTCAAATTAATGATGCCCAAGAAAAACAATGGTGCCCAAGAAAGACGAAGCAACAAAGCATGAAAGAGCACTCATGCAATGGTGTGAAATTCAGTGATGTGAAGAAACAAAATAAATCAGAAACGACAGGGCGTAAATAAAGGTCCCAAATTAATCGTCTAGGAAAGTACGGCTATGAGTGGCACGCGTAAACAGCTGTGTGAGGGGTCCGGGTGCATTAATGCTCACCAGTAACTTCAAGGAGTGATGAAACAATCTGCGCAAAAACGCTGTGTGCAACGAAAGAAAACGACAAATATCCGATAGTAAGTGAAGCACGACGTGCTCAGTGTGAAACTGATTAAGGGTGGAGTTGGGCTCAAATAGGGAAGAGCGAAGTGCGGCAAACTTTGAGGTCTGTCGAGTGACTATAATACAAAAGTGAATAGCGGGTAATCAGAAGGTTAAAATAATAATCTTAGCGCATACGTGAGTGGGGAAGAACAGAACCGGGTGCTGCTATGTGAAAAAAGCATTCAAACAAAGTGGACGCGCCGAGACAGCGTTATCTACGGGACAAAAATGAAAATATGGTAACGACTGTATTTGTCTGCCCACTGGCACTCTTCCTTGAGATTTCTAACATCTCTTACTATGGGAATATAAAATATTATAGTTCATGCATTGTTGTAATATCTCGTATCCCCAATGTTTCATGTGTCATCTTTTAGCCATTGACCAGTTGAAGTTGCTTTTATGTGATAGCAGACTACATTAGATTTTCAGACTTTATACATAATTCGACAAGGTTTTACAACCAGTTCCGTTAGGGGATACCATATTATAATGGGCTATGCCAGCTATAATATTTGGTATCTCCTGTGTTTCTCTGGTAATAACATACCAAGATTCAATTTGACATGGTCTTTTGTTGGATGGGTAAGCACAGTATTTCTATGCCAAAACGCACCCTTCGGTTTGCTTTCCAACTTCGGTTACTATGGGTTTACTAAATATTATGGCTCACGCATTGCTGTAATATCTCGTATCCCCTACATTTCATGTGCTACCATTCAGCCATTGACCAGTTGAGGTGGACATTTATTTGATAGCAGACGGCAGTAGCTTTTCACATTTTCTACATCATTCCACATTATTTTACATCAGGTTCCATTAGGGGATACCATATAATATGGGCTACACCAGCTATAATATTTGGTATCCCCTGTGTATTTCCGGTTAGAAATTAACAGGATTTAATTTGACATGGTCGTTTGTTGGATCGGTGAGCACAGTACTTCTATACCAAAACGCACCCTTCTGTTTGCTTTCCAAATTCAGTTAGTATGGGGATACCAAATATTATGGCTCACACATTGCTGTAATAGCTGGTATCCCCTAGATTTCATGGACTACCATTCAGCCATTGACCAGTTGAGGTGGAAATGTATTTGATAGCAGACTACAGTAGCATTTCACATTTTATACATCATTCCACAACATTTTCGAAGCGGTTCCTTTAGGGGATATTATACATGATGGGCAATACCACATATAATATTTGGTATCCCCTGTGGTTCTCGGGTTAAAACTTACCAGGATTATATTTTACATGGTCTTATGTTGGATGGGTAAGCACAGTATTTCTATGCCAGAACGCACCCTCTTGTTTGCTTTCCAACTTAGGTTACTATGGGGTTACTAAGTATAATGGCTATTGCTGTAATGTCTTGTATCCCCTACATTTCATGGGCTACCATTCCGGCATTAAACAGTTGAAGTTGACTTTTATTTGACAGCAGACTACAGTACCTTTTCACATTTTATATATAATTCCACAAGATTTTACAAAAGGTTCCTTCAGGGGATACTATATATAATGGGATATACTACCTAAAAAATCTGGAATTCCATGGGTTTCTCGGGTTAGAACTTGACAGGATTTAATTTGACATGGCCATGTGTTGGACGGGTGAGCACAGTATCTCTATGCCAAGTAGCATCCTTTCTTTTGCTTTTCAACATTGATTACTATGAGGATACCAAATATTATGGCTAAACCATTGCTGTAATATCTCGTATCCCCTACATTTCATGGACTACCATTCCGCCATAGACGAGTTGAAGTTGACATTTATTTGATAGCAGACTACAGCACCTTTTCACATTTTATCCATCATTCCACAACATTTTACAACCGGTTCCTTTAGGGGATACTATATATAATGGCATATGCCACCTATAATATCCGGTATCCCCTAGGTTTCTCGGGTTAGAACTGAACAGGATTTAATTTGACATGGTGGTTTGTTGGATGGGTGAGCACAGTATCTCTATGCCAAAGAGCACCATTTCTTTTGCTTTTCAACATTGATTACTATGGGGATACCAAATATTATGGCTCACATATTGCTGTAATATCAGGTATCCCCTAGATTTCATGGACTACCATTCAGCCATTGACCGGTTGAGGTGGACATTTATTTGACAGCAGTCTACAGTTGCTTTTCACATTTTATATATCATTCCATTTTAGAACCGGTTCCTTTAGGGGATACCATATATAAATACATGTACATTTACATTTACTTATAAAATTTGATATCCCCTGTGTTTCTCTGGTTAAAACTTACCAGGATTCAATTTGACATGGTCTTATGTTGGATGGGTAAGCACAGTATTTCTATGCCAAAAAGCACCCTCCCGTTTGCTTTCCAACTTCGGTTACTATGGGGATAGCAAATATTATGGCTCACACATTGCTGTAATATCTGGTATCCCCTAGATTTCATGGACTACCATTCAGCCATTGACCAGTTCAGGTGGACATTTATTTGATAGCAGACTACAGTAGCATTTCACATTTTATACATCATTCCACAACATTTTAGAACCGATTCCTTTAGGGCATACCATACATAATGTGCAATACCACCTATAATATTTGGTATCCCATGTGTTTCTTGGGTTAAAAATTACCAGGATTCAATTAGACATGGTGTTATGTTGGATGGGTGAGAACAGTAGCTCTATGCCAAAGAGAACCCTTCCTTTTGCTTTCCAACATTGGTTACTATGGGGATACTAAATATTATGGCTTACGCATTGCTGTAATATGTTGTATCCCCAACATTTCATGGGCTACCATTCTGCCATTAAACAGTTGAAGTTGACATTTATTTGAAAGCAAACTACAATAGCTTTTCACATTTTATACATCATTCCACAAGATTTTACAACCGGTTCATTCAGGGGACACTACTATATATAATGGGATATGCCACCTATAATATCCAGTATCCCCTGGGTTTCTCTGGTTAAAACTTAACAGGATTTAATTTGAGTTGGTTGTTTGTTGGATGGGAGAGCACAGTCTTTCTATGCCAAAGAGTACCCTTCCTTTTGCTTTCCAACATCGGTTACTATGGGGATACTAAATATTATGGCTCACACATTGCTGTAATATCTCTTATCCCCTACATTTCATGGGCTACCATTCTGCCATTAAACAGTTGAAGTGGACATTTATTTGATAGCCGACTACAGTAGCTTCTCACAGTTTATACATCATTCCACAAGATTTTAAAACCGGTTCCTTCAGGGGACGCCACATATAATGGGATATAAAACCTATAATATCTGGTATCCCCTGGGTTTCTCGGGTTAGAACTTGACAGGATGTAATTTGACATGGCCATTTGTTGGATGGGTGAGCACAGTATCTCCATGCCAAATAGCACCCTTTATTTTGCTTTTCAACATTAATTACTATGGGATACCAAATATTATGGCTCACACATTGCTGTAATATCTGGTTGGTACCCCCTAGATTTCATGGACTACCATTCAGCCATTGACCAGTTGAGGTGGACATTTATTTGATAGCAGTCTACAGTAGCTTTTCACATTTTATACATCTTTCCATTTTAGAACCTGTTCCTTTAGAGGATACCATATATAATGGGCAATACCACATATAATATTTGGTATCCCCTGTTTTTCTTTGGTTAAAACTTACCAGGATTCAATTTGACAAGGTGTTATGTTGAATGGGTAAGTACAGTATTTATATGCCAAAACGCACCCTCCCGTTTGCTTTCAAACTTCGCTTACTATGGTTATACCAAATATTATGGCTCACACATTGCTGTAATATCTGGTATCCCCTAGATTTCATGGACTACCATTCAGCCATTGACCAATTGAGGTGGACATTTATTTGATAGCAGACTACAGTAGCTTTTCACATTTTATACATCATTCCACAAGATTTTCAACCAGTTCCTTCTGGGGATACCATATATAATGGGATATACCTCCGATAATATCTGGTATCTCCTGGGTTTCTCTGGTTAGAACTTGACAAGATTTAATTTGACATGGCCATGTGTTGTATGGGTGAGCACAGTATCTATATGCCAAGTAGCACCCTTTCTTTTGCTTTTCAACATTGATTACTATGGGGATACCAAATATTATGGCTCAACCATTGCTGTAATATCTCATATCCCCTACATTTCATGGACTACCATTCAGCCATTGACCAGTTGAAGTTGACATTTATTTGATAGCAGACTACAGCACCTTTTCACATTTTATCCATCATTCCACCACATTTTACAACCGATTCCTTTAGGGGATACTATATATAATGGCGTATGCCACCTATAATATCCGTTATCCCCTAGGTTTCTCGGGTTAGAACTTAAAGGATTTAATTTGACATGGTGGTTTGTTGGATGGGTGAGCAGAGTATCTCTATGCCAAAGAGCACACTTTCTTTTGCTTTTCAACATTGATTACTATGGGTATACCAAATATTATGGCTCACATATTGCTGTAATATCAGGTATCCCCTATATTTCATGGAGTACCATTCAGCCATTGACCAGTTGAGGTGGACATTTATTTGACAGCAGTCTACAGTAGCTTTTCACATTTTATATATCATTCTATTTTAGAACTGGTTCCTTTAGGGGATACCATATATAACTTGCAATACCACTTATAATATTTGATATCCCCTGTGTTTCTCTGGTTAAAACTTACCAGGATTCAATTTAACATGGTCTTATGTTGGATGGGTAAGCACAGTATTTCTATGCCAAAAAGCACCCTCCCGTTTGCTTTCGAACTTCGGTTACTATGGGGATACCAAATATTATGGCTCACACATTGCTGTAATATCTGGTATCCCCTAGATTTCATGGACTACCATTCAGCCATTGACCAGTTGAGGTGGACATTTATTTGATAGCAGACTACAGTAGCTTTTCGCATTTTATACATCATTCCACAACATTTTAGAACCGGTTCCTTTAGGGCATACCATACATAATGTGCAATACCACCTATAATATTTGGTATCCCCTGTGTTTCTTGGGTTAAAAATTACCAGGATTCAATTAGACATGGTGTTATGTTGGAGGGGTGCCTTATTCAGGAAATCACCTTCTGCCACGAGGATAGATCCAGACTTCTGCCTGCACTTTGAGGCTGCCAGTTCTTCCGTCACCTTTCGCGACACCCGCTTCGCGGGTGCCGCTCATCTGCTCCCTGAGGCTGTTTCCACCTGGTGTGAGCGTCTCCGCAGTCGGCGGAGAGCACACTCGCTCCCAGTAGAGAACGGCCCAGGTCGAGCCCTTTGTTGAGAACTCAGTGCGTGGAGCATACCGGGGGACTGCGAGGACCAGCATCCTCCATTCCACACAGCTGGTGCCTCTTCTCCCGGCGGCCACGCCCCCAGCCTCCAGCAATAGCTGCCCTTGGGAACACCGGCTGCTCGGGTGCCTTATTCAGGAAATCACCTTCTACCACGAGGATAGATCCAGACTTCTGCCTGCACTTTGAGGCTGCCAGTTCTTCCGTCACCTTTCGCGACACCCGCTTTGCGGGTGCTGCTCATCTGCTCCCTGAGGCTGTTTTCACCTGGTGTGAGTGGCTCCGCAGTCGGCGGAGAGCACACTCGCTCCCAGTAGAGAACGGCCCAGGTCGAGCCCTTTGTTGAGAACTCAGTGCGTGGAGCCTACCGGGGGACTGCGAGGACCAGCATTCTCCATTCCACACAGCTGGTGCCTCTTCCCCCGGCGGCCACGCCCCCAGCCTCCAGCAATAACTGCCTTTGGGAACACCGGCTGCTCGGGTGCCTTATTCAGGAAATCACCTTCTGCCACGAGGATAGATCCAGACTTCTGCCTGCACTTTGAGGCTGCCAGTTCTTCCGTCACCTTTCGCGACACCCGCTTCGCGGGTGCCGCTCATCTGGTCCCTGAGGCTGTTTTCACCTGGTGTGAGCGGCTCCGCAGTCGGCGGAGAGCACACTCGCTCCCAGTAGAGAACGGCCGAGGTTGAGCCCTTTGTTGAGAACTCAGTGCGTGGAGCCTACCGGGGGACTGCGAGGACCAGCATCCTCCATTCCACACAGCTGGTGCCTCTTCCCCCGGCGGCCACGCCCCCAGCCTCCTCGTACTTTACAGGCGCAATCGCCACCGCGACACGGGACGCGCGCGGGACGAAGACCGGGCAAAGAACAGGCCGTTTGAGGCCGTTCGAGTACGGGAGAGTCCGGTCCGGGCCCCCCCCTTTTTATTGCCACATCTGGTTTCCCAATCCACGGAGCAATGAGCACTAGAGAAACCAGAAGCAAATCGACACTAGCTGCGGCCGTAGCCGCAAAGGGCCCCATTGACAATTACTTTGTCAAAGCCGGATCTCTTCTGATTGAGGAAATTGAGGTTCTGGAAAAAAGAATTTCTCAGGAAATTGACTGGGTTAGAAGATCTTCAATGGGGCTAATGGCTCATGCCAGAACTCCGGAGGGGAGGCCTGAACTCCTAATCAACGAATT
Source organism: Lissotriton vulgaris (assembly GCF_964263255.1). Taxonomy (NCBI): domain Eukaryota; kingdom Metazoa; phylum Chordata; class Amphibia; order Caudata; family Salamandridae; genus Lissotriton; species Lissotriton vulgaris. The sequence goes on from NW_028249772.1 coordinate 41,247, forward strand.
GACTGACCAGGTAATACATCAATCACCTAACGCAACTACTAATGATCCCGATTTTACAATCGAGGCTCCCAGTGAAACTGAGGACATGATTCTAATGGCTCTCCCAAACACCCAATTGCCCTATACCTCACCAGGAATTTTTCTCCCAACTCTCGAGCCGAAAACAGTGGTAGTTAATGACAAAGAGTCTAGCCCCGATAGAGATAGGGGGGTTAGGGAAGGTGCCATACAAAAAAAGAGGGGGGTCAAAATAAAGAAACTAAAGAAGCTAATAGGCGAAAGTCCCCAAAATCCAAACCACCAAGGGGAAAAGGGGCGAAGGGAGGCACTACAGTTATCAATTTAGATAAGCAGGGTACAACAACTACCCCCATAATCCATAGTACAACGGTACCACCAACGGCCACAAACATGACTCTAGGGGATAACTCCAGCGATGAAATCACACTGGAGGACATTGGTACACTTCTCAGGTCACTATTGAGCCCCCTTGAAGCTCGATTGATCAAGATCGAAGCAAGGCTAGTTAATATCGAAAAATCCACTGTGCAACTAGCTGATTCGAAGAAACTTGATCTTAATGGAGCCAAAGTAGTGAAAGGGGGCCCGATCCAAAGGCTAAAAAGGGTAACGAATCTACAACAGTTGTAAAGAATAAGTTAACCTCCACTGACTCCCACAACCCAACAGCCATCCGTAATAAGACACTCCAACCCCCTCCTAACTTCAATACCAACAACGCTCCTCTATTAACTCCACAAACACTAACTGCCACTCCCATTACCACCCCCCCGCCTAAATATACTGCTCCTACCCAAACTAACACCAAGGGAGATTCAACACTTACGGGAGAGAAAGCCAATAATATCCGCAAACCAAAACCTGTCAATCTTCCCCCAGAGGCTGCCCCTTATACCTTAGTCTTGGCAGGGGTTCCGGAATTAAAACCCCTGACATCTGAATCAACATCCTCACTCAGGAATAAGGTTATTAGCTGGTTATCCACATACAGACCGCTCCCGAGAGGAATAACCAGTGACATTTCTATGGTCAGGCGGGCTACGTGGGTGGAATATTCTAGAAAATCATTAAGGGGAGACTGCGTTTTGGTCACCTTCAGAGAGCCAGGCACCGCTGCTTAAATCTGTGCCTGGGCCCCTGACGACCTGGGCAGCAACATCCAACCCCTCCCCCTCTCATTCTTCTACCCATCAAGCCTATACAACTTGGAGGATCAGAGATGGGGGCACCACCAAGAGTTGTTGGATGACTGGGAAAATTGCCGCAGGGAGAGAAGCGCTCCACTTAATTACAGGGGAAGACCCACAGACCACTTTCTACCATATGGGGAGGAGGGAGGTTGGGAAACAATCTCAAGGAGGAGGGGCGGCGGGGGAGGATTTACAAGAGGAATTCCAGGGACCCATAGAATGCATTATCCAGCCCATTTCCCTACCTACAATAGATATAGCAGCTTAGAAATGGTGGATTGACACTTGGATAATGAGGGGTGTGAATTGCCCGCATCAGAACAGATGGGGAATAGTTCACTCCCGGTACCCACATCACACACAAGGGTGCAAAATGCATTGGAACCAAATTTAGCCCCAGAGCCTATCTTAGAGGACCCAATTGTGATCCATACTAATCAAAGATTGGCTCTGGTCCATTCACCCCCAATTCAGATAGATACCTCGGAGATTAGTGTTGTTAATACCACCACCATAGGCCCACCTACTACCAAACCACTCCCACTAACTCTGATTTCATGGAATGTCGCAGGATTAGCCAGTAAAATTGACTCCACAGACTGGGTTTCTTTTATTGGATCAAAAAATATTTTACTCTTTCAGGAGACCTGGGCGCGTGAGGAACTCTTATTCCAGGGATATGCAGTCTTTTCTAAACCCGCTAAGTGGGGGGGAAGGGGCAGGCCATCGGGAGGACTCGCGACATGGGTAGCAACGGACCTAGGCTGCCAGGCTACCTGTTTGGAAACTGATTCCGACGATATTCTGGCGATCCTACTAGAGTGGCCAAATTCCTCGAAACTGGTTGTCGTAAATATATACTCAAGGCCGGTACCCACGTCAAAAGAATCTAGCACCATAGAGCAACTCTCCGTGTTCCTTGATGGTATTCCCTGGGAACTTCCATGCCTGGTGGGAGGTGATTTAAACTCACAGTATGAACCACTATCTGGCCTACGTGATGGCCCCTCCTTCGAGGAAGACTCACGTTGGCTGGTTCCTGCGACGGTGGCGCCTCCCCCCAGAGCCTGGACCCCCCTGGCCTTGCAGATAACTGCCCTCACTCTAAACCAAGGTTTAAGGGCCTGCAATGGTCGTTGCAAATCGGACACACCAAGTATCTTTACCTACAACAAAACCGGTAGAGAATCGAGACTAGATTATATCCTTGTCAAATTAGCAATGTGGTCACAAGTAGTTGACTTTAAAATCATTGAGAGAAGGGACAGTGACCACAATGCCCTGGAACTTTCTTATATCTCACCAGGGAATGAGGATATCTCGCCTGGCATGGATAAAGACAAGTCAGGACTCCTATTAGAAAACAACAGGAGAAAAGTCAGGTGGGAGAAATTGGCCACTAGCGAAGACAGAATACCAAAACTATACGCAAGGATCATCCCTCTCTTGGAGAAGGCGTTTCAGATAGGGAAGGAGGTGGAAGGTGTAGCCAATAGAGAAAAGCTTGCTCAGACACATGCAGATCTAATTAGTACCCTGGAGCTAGATCTGTTTTCAAAGCCTGGGAAAAGAATAGGACCCCCAGCCAAGAAGACCTGGTATAATGCTACCTGTAGGGAATCTAAGGCCAAACTGCTACTTGCTATTAAGGGAGGTAAAAGCAGGGAGGAAATTCAAGACAGGAGACGATCCTATAGAAAGCTCCTGGTGGATGCGAGGGCCGAATGGGATCAAGAATACTGGGAAAACCTCTCAAAATCCCTAACCATCAAAGACTCGCGCAAATTCTGGCGTTTAGTCTCCAACGGCAAAGAAGACTTAACCCCAGCAATTGAGCCTAATATAGCTCCTAGCTTATGGCAGAGTCATTTCGAGTCTCTGTACTCAGCAGAAGAAGGGTCTCCCAACACTCCAAATAGTATGACAGTTCGAGGTCCAATTGGCGACCGTTTCACAGAAAAAGAGGTAAGGGTGGCTATAGCAGGGCTGTCCGGAGGGAAATCACCTGGTCTTGATGGGGTACCTGGGGACCTATTTAAGCAGGAACCAAGGATATGGGCCCCATACCTCACATTGATATTTAATGCTATTCTGGAGGGTATGGAGGTCCCGGATACTTGGCTGGGTGCAGAGGTGGTTCCAATTTATAAAAAGGGGTCCCCTCTGCTCCCAGCCAACTACCGTCCAATCAGTCTTATTGACATATCCCAAAAGCTCTTTGGGAGACTGATTTTGGACCGGTTACAGGATTGGGTAGAGGAGGCGGGTGTCCTCACCCCCTATCAGGCGGGATTCAGACAGGGGTGTCCACAATAGATCAAATTTTTAGGCTGAACCTCCTATATTGGAGAACAGCTGTAATCGAGGGCGGTACCTTGTATACAGTCTTTGTAGACTTGCGTGCCGCCTTTGATTTGGTACCGAGAGCAAAACTATGGAAAGTCATGGAGGAGTTGAATGTCCCTGGAGATATCTTGGCTATCCTGATGAGATTGCATCATAACAACTTTGCCCGTGTTAGGTGTGGCAGAGGTGGCAAGTTAACCGAAAGGTTCCCCGTTCGCAGAGGGGTAAGACAGGGTTGCGTGCTCGCACCGACCCTGTTCTGCCTCTTTGTGAATGGGGTAGTTGCCCACCTGACCAGGATCCCCAACACTGACGCCCCAAAACTGACTGGCAGCAGGGTGCCTGCAATTATGTTTGCAGATGACACCATGCTGCTGTCCAAATCCCCTATGGGCATTCAACGTGTATTTGACGGGTTCTTACAGTTCTGTCTAGACCGGGGACTTGAAATTAACCCACAAAAGACTAAATATATGATTCTCAATCCCAAGTCCCATAACCGTGCACCACCTAGGTTGGGAACAGTCCAATTGGAACGGGTACACATAATTGAATATTTGGGGATCACCCTTAATGAAAACTTAACGTGGTCGTCCCTCGCGGCGTTCGTTTGAAATCCCGTCAGTATTGTAGAGTACCTCTACAATACTGACGGGATTTCAAACGAACGCCGCGAGGACACGCCACGGCGATGGGACTTATCATGGCTCCATCAAATGTGCAATAACTGTTGTACTTATCAAAGAACGGAAGACTTGACCTTATACTTTACACGCCCTACTCCTGGTGGCTATAATAAAAGTCTTAAAGGATCAATGCCTATTCGGCCACGTGACATTCTGTCGATTACAATTTCTCTCTGATAACCACACAACTTCTTTGCCTTGAAAAAGCCAGCGGAGGGCGAAACGCGCGTCGGCTGTGACGGTGTGGCAAAAGAAAGAAATTATAAATAAATGGACTTGAATTATAACCAACATTGTACATGTCTTTTTGAGGACTACAAGGAGTTTGGAAAATAACTTGTTTTGGATTGCGGTGGCTGAATGCCATTTGGAGAATAGTAACTAGAAGGGATGTGCGCTGGTACTTCTATCATAATTTGTGTACGACATTCCGTCTCGCTTTGAGTGAGCAGGATATCGTGGATTGTTGCTTTTTGGTGGATAAGCACGATACCAGAGTAGCACTCCAATAGAGTGTGTCCAATATATTACAGTGTAATTACTACCAAGGGGAATATGTGTTTGTAGATGTGCGGATCAAACAAAGCAAATCCACCGTTTGTTCGTTGTTGTTTGTGTTACATATGGGGGTGAATTATGGGGTCACATTCCATCATCCAAATTATTAACAACTGAGAACAAATTCCTGAGACAGATAGTTGCTCTTCCGCAGAGTACTCCATTACTCCCGCTCAGACTGGACATGGGCATTCGACCAATAACGGAGGAGCTGGGTCTCAAGCCTTTGACATTCTAGCGGCGTCTATGGAGTAGTCCAGACCTTTCAAATTATAGAGCTGAGTTGCAGGAATTTTTAGAGTTACCCAACGCCAAAAGAATTCCATGGCTCATATACATCAAGGGAATGCTGGAGGCAATCGGACTCCCTGAACCATGGCTGGACCCATTAAACACCTGTCCAAAGATCCCGAAAAAGGTACTGGCGAGAGCTTATTATGAACACATGCTCTTTAGAGCTACAGAAGGTACCCGGGGCGGATCATTGGCCTACCAGTTCACAAAAATAAAAGACTCGAAAGTGTCTTAGATGCCATTACCCCACAACTGACTAGGAAATTATTTCTCCAATGGAGATATGGAACTCTTCCCCTAGCGTCATTTACAGCATCCTGGTCTTCTCGCTCCTCCTCAGAAACTTGCCCGGTATGTGCACACCCGAAGGAGAACGACGTCCATGTTGTCTTCTTTTGCAGGGGCTACGAGAGGAGCAGGAAATACTGGCTAGTCCCCTTGCTCAGGAATCTTGGATTCAGAACTTTTTCACCCGCATACAGAGTCTTAAAGACAGATTTGTCCCCTATTGTAGTTTTTGCAATATCCACATTTTTAACCTCTATATGGTACACTCGAAGTCGTCATGTAAAAATGCTTGTGTAAAAGCTTTGAAGATTTAAGATGATTTTAAATCTGTGGTAAATTTCCCACTTTTAGTTTTATTTTGATCACTAATGTTGTTTAATACGTTTTTAAATTTCATATAGAATGTAATGTATATCGTTTATGATCCTGTGATCGAAATAAAGATTATTCGAATCGAATCGGATGGGTGAGAACAGTAGCTCTATGCCAAAGAGAGCCCTTCCTTTTGCTTTCCAACATTGGTTACTATGGGGATACTAAATATTATGGCTTACGCATTGATGTAATATGTCGTATCCCCTACATTTCATGGGCTAACATTCTGCCATTAAACAGTTGAAGTTGACATTTATTTGAAAGCAAACTACAATAGCTTTTCACATTTTATACATCATTCCACAAGATTTTACAACCGGTTCATTTAGGGGACACTACTATATATAATGGGATATGCCACCTATAATATCCAGTATCCCCTGGGTTTCTCGGGTTAAAACTTAACAGGATTTAATTTGACTTGGTTGTTTGTTGGATGAGTGAGCACAGTATCTCCATGCCAAATAGCACCCTTTATTTTGCTTTTCAACATTAATTACTATGGGATACCAAATATTATGGCTCACACATTGCTGTAATATCTGGTTGGTACCCCCTAGATTTCATGGACTACCATTCAGCCATTGACCAGTTGAGGTGGACATTTATTTGATAGCAGTCTACAGTGGCTTTTCACATTTTATACATCTTTCCATTTTAGAACCGGTTCCTTTAGGGGATACCATATATAATGGGCAATACCACATATAATATTTGGTATCCCCTGTTTTTCTTTGGTTAAAACTTACCAGGATTCAATTTGACAAGATGTTATGTTGAATGGGTACAGTATTTAAATGCCAAAACGCACCCTCCCGTTTGCTTTCCAACTTCGGTTACTATGGTTATACCAAATATTATGGCTCACACATTGCTGTAATATCTGGTATCCCCTAGATTTCATGGACTACCATTCAGCCATTGACCAGTTGAGGTGGACATTTATTTGATAGCCGACTACAGTAGCTTTTCACAGTTTATACATCATTCCACAAGATTTTCAACCAGTTCCTTCTGGGGATACCATATATAATGGGATATACCTCTGATAATATCTGGTATCCCCTAGGTTTCTCTGGTTAGAACTTGACAGGATTTAATTTGACATGGCCATGTGTTGGATGGGTGAGCACAGTATCTATATGCCAAGTAGCACCCTTTCTTTTGCTTTCCCACATTGATTACTATGGGGATACCAAATATTATGGCTCAACCATTGCTGTAATATCTCATATCCCCTACATTTCATGGACTACCATTCAGCCATTGACCAGTTGAAGTTGACATTTATTTGACAGCAGATTACAGTAGCTTTTCACATTTTATATATCATTCTATTTTAGAACCGGTTCCTTTAGGGGATACCATATATAACTTGCAATACCACTTATAATATTTGATATCCCCTGTGTTTCTCTGGTTAAAACTTACCAGGATTCAATTTGACATGGTCTTATGTTGGATGGGTAAGCACAGTATTTATATGCCAAAAAGCACCCTCCCGTTTGCTTTCCAGCTTCGGTTACCATGGGGATACCAAATATTATGGCTCACACATTGCTGTAATATCTGGTATCCCCTAGATTTCATGGACTACCATTCAGCCATTGACCAGTTGAGGTGGACATTTATTTGATAGCAGACTACAGTAGCTTTTCACATTTTACACATCATTCCACAACATTTTAGAACCAGTTCCTTTAGGGCATACAGTACATAATGTGCAATACCACCTATAATATTTGGTATCCTCTGTGTTTCCCGGGTTAAAAATTACCAGGATTCAATTAGACATGGTGTTATGTTGGATGGGTTAGAAGAGTAGCTCTATGCCAAAGAGCACCCTTCCTTTTGCTTTCCAACATTGGTTACTATGGGGATACTAAATATTATGGCTTACGCATTGCTGTAATATGTTGTATCCCCTACATTTCATGGGCTACCATTCTGCCATTAAAGAGTTGAAGTTGACATTTATTTGAAAGCAAACTACAATAGCTTTTCACATTTTATACATCATTCCACAAGATTTTACAACCGGTTCATTCAGGGGACACTACTATATATAATGGGATATGCCACCTATAATATCCAGTATCCCCTGGGTTTCTCGGGTTAAAACTTAACAGGATTTAATTTGACTTGGTTGTTTGTTGGATGGGTGAGCACAGTATTTCTATGCCAAAGAGCACCCTTCCTTTTGCTTTCCAACATTGGTTACTATGGGGACACTAAATATTATGGCTCACGCATTGCTGTAATATCTTGTATCCCCTACATTTAATGGGTTACCCTTTAACCATTGGCCACTTGAAGTCGCCTTTTACTTTATAGCAGACTACAGTAACTTTTCACCGTTTTTGACATCATTCTACCAGATTTTACATCCGGTTCCCTTGAGGGCACCAAATATTATGGCCTATACTGGCTATAATATGTGGTGTCCCCAGTGTTCCTTTGTTTAGAACTTACCAGGATTAAATTATACATGGTCTTAAGTTGGATGGGTGAGTACAGTACTTATATGCCAAATAGCAACCTTCCTTTTGTTTTCCAACATCGTTTACTATGGGGACACCAAATATTATGGCTCACGCAATACTTTAATATCTTGTATCCCCTACGTTTCATGGGTTATCCTTTAGCCATTGGCCACTTGAAGTTGTCTTTTATTTGATAGCAGAAAACAGTATCTTTTCACATTTTTTACGTCATTCCACAAGATTGTACGTCCGGTTCACTCAGGGGATACCTTATATAATGGCTCATACCGCCTATAATATTTGGTATCTCCTGTGTTACTTGGGTTAGAACTTACCAGGATTCAATTTGACATGGTCTTTTGTTGGATGGGTGGGCACAGGACTTCTTTGTCAAATAGTTCCCTTCCTTTTGCTTTCCAACATCGTTTACTAAGGGGACACCAAATATTATGGCTCACACAATACTTTAATATCTTGTATCCCCTACGTTTCATGGGTTACCCTTTAGCCATTGACCACTTGAAGTTGTGTTTTACTTGATAGCAGACTACTGTATCTTTTCACATTATTTACATAATTCCACAAGATTGTACGTATGGTTCCCTTAGGGGATGCCATTATATTGGCCCATACACCTATAATATTCGGTATCCCCTGTGTTTCTTGCGTTAGAACTTACCAGGATTCAATTTGACATAGTCTTATGTTGGATGGGTGAGCACAGTACTTAGTGCCAAATAGTGGCTTTCCTTTTGCTTTCCAACATCGTTTACTATGGGGATACCAAATATTATGGCTCACCCCTTGCTGTAATATCTCGTATCCCCCACGTTTCATGGGTTACCCATTAGCCATTGGCCACTTGAAGTTGTCTTTTATTTGATAGCAGGCAACAGTAACTTTTCAGATGCTTTACAACATTCCAGAAGATTGTACGTCTGGTTCCCTTATGGGATACTAAATATTAAGGCTCACTCATTGCTGTAATATCTTGTATCACCTACATTTCTTGGGTTACCCTTTAACCATTGACCACTTGAAGTCGCCTTTCACTTGATAGCAGGCTACAGTAACCTTTCATATTTTTTACATCATTCCTCAAGATTTTACATCTAGTTCCCATTGGGGATACCATATATAATGGCTTATACCGGATATAATATCTGGTATTCCCTGTGTTTCTGGGGTTAGAACTTACTAGTATTCAATTTGACATGGTCTTATGTTGGATGGATGGGCACAGTATTTCTATGGCAAATAGCACCCTTCATTTTGCTTTCCAACATCGTTTACAAAGGGAGACCAAATAATATGGCTCACGCCTTGCTGTAATATCTTGCATCACTTACGTTTCATGAGTTACTCTTTTGCTTTTGACCACTTGAGGTTGCCTTTTTCTTTATAGCAGACTACAGTAACTTTTCACATTTTGTTCATCATTCAACGAGATTTTACATCCGGTTCCCTTAAGGGATACCAAATATAATGGCCTAAACCGTCTATAATATCTGGTGTCCCCGGTGTTTCTTGCTTTAGAATTTACAGGGATTCAATTACACATGGTCTTATGTTGATGGATGGGCACATTATTTCTATGGCGAATATCAACCTTCCACTTGCTTTCCATCATCGTTTAAAATGGGGATACCAAATATTATGGCTCCCACATTATTATAATATCTTGTATCCCCTATTTTTTATAGGATACCCTTTAGCCATTCACAAGTTGCAGATTACAGTATCTTTTCAGATTTTGTACATCAATCCCACAAGATTTTACAGCCGTACCCTTAAGGGATACCCCATATAATGTTCTATACCGGCTAAAATATCTGGTATCCCCTGTATTTCTGGGGTTAAATCTTACCAGTATTCAATTTGACATGGTCTTATGTTGGATTGATTAGCACAGTATTCCCACGGCAAATAGCACCCTTCCTTTTTCTTTCCAACATCGCTTACAATGGGGATACCATATATTATGGCTCCAACATTGCTGTAATATCTCGTATCCCCTACGTTTTATGGGTTACCCTTTAGACATTGACCACTTGAAGTTGTGTTTTACTTGATAGCAGACTACTGTAACTTTTCACATTTTGTGCACCATTCCTCAAGACTTACCATTGGTTCCCTTAGGGGATACCATATATAATGGCCTATACCGGATATAATATCCGGTATCCCCTGTGTTTCTGGGGTTAGAACTTACCAGTATTCAATTTGACATGGTCTTATGTTGGATGGATGGGCACAGTATTTCTATGGCGAATATCAACCTTCCATTTGCTTTCCAACATCGTTTACAATGGGGATACCAAATTGTGACGGGGTGCTAGGAGAACCCTGAAACGACCCGGAGTGGTGGTCCGCCGCTCCTCTCTCACCTTGCCCATTGTCCCCACAGCTGCCAGAGAACGAGTGGAGAGAGAAACAGGACGGCTGCTGGATACCACCTGAAACGGGACCTGGTTCCTTTAAGTGGAACAACGAGGATGACGCGGCCCCGCTCCCTTCCTACGGAGCGACGTCAAAAGGCGGAAGTGTCTCATCATTGAGGGACGGCGATTCCCTGGAGGTCGACGGTGTGGAGAGGAGAAGGAGCAACGCGAGTGTAAACCCCTAGGAGGACGGAGCGCAGACGAGCCCAGCTGATATCATCAAGCCTGGAGGCCAACGTTTCGGTGCATCGCCCCGCCATGGTCCCGAGGGAGGAACGTGGCTTAACAAGGTACGGGGCAGAGTTGCGGGGTGGGTGGGACGGAGTAGTCTCCCTACCGAGTGAAAGCCGCTGCCGAGTGTAAATAGCGTCCCATGTGCCCCTCCCTTCACGAGCACTGAGAGCACTACGTGACGTTAGTAAAGTTCACTGTCACTTGGTTTCCTTCACTTCCCCAACCCCTCCACTGCATTATACTGGACGTCCCAGTAACCGTTATTTCTCCATTTTGCTTTCTGGGTTTTACGGTCCCGACGAGGAAGACCAGATACCGGCGGATTGCCAAGACCGGAAACCTTCCTCTGAGTCAGCCGGAAGCACGGATCATACCAACGAAAGTACTCTGAGTTACCCGTTACCAGAACTTTGTTATTGTTCCCTTGCAAATAGACTGAAAACTCCCCTCCCTGAACATTCTGTTTGTTATGCAGAGGAAGACATATATCCCAATAAAACCCTCGTTAAAATCTCTAATTAAGGATCCCACCTTTGTGTTCACACCGACTTCGGTAGCATCTGAAGGGCAGTTACCAGCTGAGCAACCCCCCCTGGGACACAAATATTATGGCTCCTTCATTACTGTAATATCTAGTATCCCCTACGTTTCATAGGCTACCCTTTAGCCTTTGACCACTTGAAGTCGTGTTTTACTTGATAGCAGACTACAGTAACCTTTCACATTTTTTACATCATTCCAGAAGATTGTATGTCTGGTTCCCTTAGGGGATACCATATATAATGGCCGTTCTTTCAGGGTGCTAGCGGCAGGCCTATGGAACTCGCTCCCAGTTCACATTCGAGCTCTTGAGGATATGTTCGCCTTTAGGCAGGCGATTAAAACTTTCCTCTTTCCAGTTTCTAGCTAATTTCTTTTGTGTGTTATGTTACAGCATCTGTCAAAGCGCCAGGACGCCCCTTTGCTGGGGCAGCTGTGCGCTATAGAAATTTTAATAACATAACATAACATAACATACAGGCAATAATATTTGGTATCCCCTGTTTTTCAGGTGTTAGAACTTACCAGTATTCAATTACACATGGTCTTTTGTTGGATGGAAGATCACAGTATTTTTATGCTGATTATAACCCTTCCTTTGCTTTCCATCATAGTTTACCATGGGGATACCAAATATTATGGCTCACTCATTGCTGTAATATCTCGTATCCCCTACGTTTAATGGGTTACTCTTTAGCCATTGACCACTTGAAGTTGCCTTTTACTTGATGGCAGACTACAATAACTTTTCACATTCTTTACATTGTTCCACATGATTGTATGTCCGGTTCCCTCAGGGAATACCTTATGTAATGGCCCATACCGCCTATAATATTTGGTATCCCCTGTGTTTCTTGGGTTAGAACTTACCAGGATTCAATTTGACATAGCCTTATGTTGGATGGGTGAGCACAGTACTTCTGTGCCAAATAGCTGCCTTCTTTGCCTTCCAACATCGTTTACAATGGGGATACCAAATATTATGGCTCACTCATTGCTGTATTATCTTGTATCCCCTATGTTTCATAGGCTACCCTTTAGCCATTGACCACTTGAAGTCGTGTTTTACTTGATAGCAGACCACAGTAACCTTTCACATTTTTTACATCATTCCACAATGTTGTACGTCCGGTTCTCTTAGGGGATACCATCTATAATGGCCTATAAGGCAATATTATTTGGTATCCCCTGTTTTTCGGGTGTTAGAACTTACCAGTATTCAATTTGACATGGTCTTATGTTGGATGGAAGAGCACAGTATTTTTTGCTGATTATAACCCTTCCTTTGCTTTCGATCATAGTTTACCATGGGGATACCAAATCTTATGGATCACGAATTGCTGTAATATCTCGTATCCCCTATGTTTTATTGGTTACCCTTTAGCCGTTCACCTGTTAAAGTTGCCTTTTTTTGTTATTGTATAGTAGATTACAGTATCTTTTTAGATTTCTTACATGACTCCCACAAGATTTTACATCCGGTTCCCTTAGGGAATACCTTATATAATGGCCTTTACAGGCTATATTATCTGGTATCCCCTGTGTTTCTGGTGTTAGAACTTACCAGTATTCAAATTGATAAGGACTTATGTTGGATGGGTGAGCACAGTATTTCCTTGTCAAATAGCGACCTTCATTTGCTGTCCAACACGTTTACTATCGGGATACCAAATATCATGGCTCACTCATTGCTGTAATATCTTGTATCCTCTACGTTTATTGGGTTACTCTTTAGCCATTGACCACTTGAAGTTGTCTTATCTTTGATAACAGACTATAGTATATTTTCACATTTTTTACATTATTCCACAAGATTGTACGTCCGGATCTCTTAGGGGATACCATATTTATTGACCCATACCGGCTATAATATTCAGTATCCCCTGTGTATCTTGGATTAGAACATACCAGTATTTAATTTGACATGGTCTTATGTTGGATGGATGAGCCAAGTATTTATATGGCAAAGAGCTCCATTCCTTTTCCTTCCAACATCGTTTACAATGGGGATAACAAATATTATGCCTCATGCATTGCTGTAATATCTTGTATCCCCTGTGTTTCATGGGTTACATTTTAGCCATTGACCACCTAAAGTTGTCTTTTCTTTGATAAGAGACTACAGTATCTTTTCACATTTTTTACGTTATTCAACAAGATTGTACGTCAGGTTCTGTATGGGTATACCATATATAATGGCCTATACCAGCTATAATATTTGGTATCCCCTGTGTTTCTGGGGTTACAACTTACCAGTATTCCATTTGACATGGTCTTTTGTGCTATGGGTGGGCACAGTACTTCTATGCCAAATAGCACCATTCCTTTTGCTCTCCAACATCTTTTACAATGGGGATACTAAATATATGTCTCACGCATTGCTGTAATATATTGTATTCACTACGTTTCCTTTGGTACCCATTAGTCATTGACCACTTGAAGTTGCCTTTTATATGATAGCAGACAAATGTATATTTTACATTTTTTTTACATCATTCCACAAGATTGTATGTCTGCTTCTCTTAGGGGATTCCATATATAATGGACTATTCCGGCTATAATATTTGGTATCTCTTGTGTTTCTTTGGTTAGAACTTACCAGGATTCGATTTGGCAAGGTCATATGTTAGACGGGGGAGCACAGTATTTCTTTTCCAAATAGCACCCTTCCTTTTGCTTTCCAATTTAATTTCATTGAGGATACCAAATATTATAGCTCATGCATTGCTGTAATATCTCATATCTCCTGTGTTCCAAGTGTTGCCCTTTAGCCATTTACCAGTTGAAGTTGCCTCTTATTTGATAGCAAACTACAGTATCTTTTAACATCTTTTTACATTGTTCCACAAGATTGTAGGTCCTGTTTACTTAGGGGAACCATATATAATGGCCTATACTGGGGGGCGGAGCTAGCAGGCGTCCATGCCAGACGTGTGAGCGTAGAGCTCCTCGCCTTAGCCCCGTGAAAATTCGAAAAACTTATCCTTGGAACACCCTGCCGGCGCTGCAAGGTGCCCCGGACCCTTGATTTGAGCCCTGCCGAAGTAGCGGTCGTTGGTCCGGCTGCGGAGCAGTGAGGGAGAGCTGCGCTGAGACCGTGACGGTGCTGGAGCGGACAGGGCCGCGATCCCCGACCTATCCTGGTCATCTGCCTGGGCTGCGTCACGCGACGTGCGGCTGACGACGCTGAAGTGACCCCGGACCCCCCTCCGTCGGCGACCGCGCACTGGACCCGGGTGAGCGCTGCTCTGCCTGAGCACTGGGCAACACAGGGGTGCACCGGCCCCCACGATCGGGGAGCCTGGGAAGGGGACGCTGCTTCGGTCCTGGTGGACAAACGGCCGGAAGGGGGGACCTCCTTGGCGCCCTATCTCACGGCTGCTTAGACCGTGTCTTTGCTGTACCCCGGCCCCACAACACAGACGGAGGGCGGAGAGACTATTGGAGCGCACCGCACCAGGGAGAAGGTGCGGCGACCCCCCTCTGGGAGAGTGCCCGGAGTGTTGATCTGAACGGCGGGAGCTCGCGGTGGCGGCCCGATCTGCAGTGCTGTGTGCCCGACCGCCTTTGTGGGGATAACCCTGACTACGCCATAACTTGCCACTCGGTGGATTTCTGCCGTTACCTGCCTCAATTGACCTTTGCCTGCCTGTGGACTGCCAGACCAGTGTGCCAGAGGGTGCCAGCTGAATGAGCACCAGAAACGCCATGGGGAAGGGGGACAAAACCCAACCCAAGCTATCTTTTGAGCAGAGGAAAACTAAGGGCGCTGAGGGCCCGGGTCCGGATGCCTCGCCGAGACCATCCGCTTCGGAGCACGCCTTGTGCGAGGAAATACGTGGTATGCTGGGGGTCATGGAAAAAGGATTGCAGGACAGTATGACGTCTATTGGATCAAAGATAGACGCACTGACGTACCGGATGGACCGCATGTCCGAGAGGGTGGACAAGCATGCGGAGCGGCTGGACATGACCGAGAGGCGCCTGACGGAGGCAGAGGAGGCCCAGATGGAGTGGGACAAGGACCGTAAACAGTTCGGGAGGTTGCTCCAAGTCATTCAAGATAAAACTGAAGATTTGGAGGCGCGCTCGCGACGCTCCAACCTACGCATCACGGGTGTGGCGGAATCCACCAGCACTGGCAAGATGGAAATCTTCATAGAGAAGATGCTCCGGACTCTACTGGGAGAGGATGTCTTTTCCCCCATGTTTATAGTCGAGAGGGCGCATCGTACCCTGGGACCAAAACCGCAACCAGGCCTTGCTCCGAGACCGATCATTGCGAAGCTACTAAACTACAGAGACAGGGATCTGGCGCTCCGGCTAGCTAGAGAGAAGGGAGAGCTGCAATTTGAGGGTATGAACATATCCCTGTACCCGGACTTCACTGCGAGGGTCCAGGAAGAGAGGAAACGCTTTGCCCCGTATAAGAAGCAGCTGCGGGACCTTGGGCTGGACTACGCCATGCTATACCCCGCCAGGCTCCGTATCAATCGGCAGGGGCATTCTCACTTTTTTACTGACCCGGCGGAACTTAAAAAGTCCCTGAAGGAATGGTCGAAAGAACAACGAAACTGCCGCAGGAGTCCGCGAGAAGACGCTGCTGAGACATCACCGCTGGAGGAACAGGATTGAACGGTGGCACGGGGGTAGGTGGGAACTCTCGCGGCCCTGCCGCCCCCTGAATACTGGGCGGTTGCTGTGTGCCCTGCTGACTGTATGCTTGGGGTGAGAGTTGCAGTGCTGCCTTATACACAATTTGCCTTAGATTTAGAGACAAAGTGACTCAGGTGCAGATAGTTCAATGTGACCGCGGCGGCGGCTCACTACCACTCGGAGTTTCCCATTGGGTCCGGGACAGGCTGCGCTGGCGGGGGGGTGAATTGATTTGAGGGGCAGGGGTGGGGAGGGAACGGAAACTTAGGGCACTAGCCCCACTTAGTGCGGTTACTCTAGCGGAGTACCTCCGCCCCTGCGCTTTCGGCACTTGGCTCTCTAGGGAGCCCCTTGGGGTTTGTAGAGTCTGTTGGGGTTCTGGGGAGGGTGGAGGGAGGAGTCGGGGACTGTCTGACCGGGTTGGGGAAGGTCGGCTGTGGGGGGGTGGGTGGTAATGTTTATCTTCCATTGTTCGGAATGTTGTGTTTGACGGTTGGGGGTAGAAGGGGAGAGGGGTCATTGAGTGGATTGTCTGAGGGGAGAATGTCTGCCTTGAGATGCTTGCCGCCTAGGGCGGGTGAGTTGGTGCTAGCGCGCCGTAATGCCTTACAACTGACACGAGTGGTAGTTTCTGCCATGGAAAATTCTACTACAGACACCAGTAGAGAAGTACTGATGCAGGGACTATGGTGGGGTCTAGTGTCACTATGAATGATCCTGGCTGTGCCCGACATACCCTGAAGCTAATGTCGTGGAACGTACGGGGACTGAATGACCACCGCAAACTGAGGAAAGTACTTAGTTATCTACGCCGTCATCGGGTAGACCTGGCCCTCTTACAGGAAACTCACCTGCCCACACATAGTAAGATGCTGCAATCACGGGGGCTAGCGGGACACATGGTGGCATCTGGCTTCACGACACATTCTCGGGGGGTACTGACCTGGGTTAGCCCCTCCTCGCAGTTGAAATTGATCCCTGTAGTAGCTGACACTGAGGGTAGGTATGTCCTGGCGAGATGCGTGGGTAAAGGGCTGGATGTGCTGGTGGTGAATGTTTATGGTCCCAACTATGACAACCCTGACTTCTATGCAGCTTTGGCGACACTGTGTAGAGCACACTCACAAACTGGGATGTTATGGGGGGGTGATTTTAACTATGTCTTCGACCCGGAGCGTGACCGCTCCTCTGGCCCGGCCCGTAGACCAGTCGCCTCTGCTGCCTATATGAGGGCAGAACTAGTCAAACTTGACCTGGTGGATGTTTGGAGGGACAAACACCCCATGAAAGGGGGCTACACACACTACTCTGCGTACCATAACGTACACACTAGAATAGATTACTGGCTGGCGACCCCAACTATCTTGAGCAGAGTGGACACCAGCGAGGTTCTCCCACGCACTCTCTCGGACCATTCCCCCATTTTGCTGAGTCTCTCCACCGTTAGAAAGGGGATCCCGGCCTTTACCTGGAGGTTCCCTCCCTTCGCCTTATTGGATGATGTCTTTCGGGGCGAATTGGCGGAGGACATAGAACAGTTCTTTGATCACAATCTGGGCTCTGTGGATGACTTCCCCACGGTCTGGGAGACATTCAAGGTGTTTATCAGGGGCATGGCCATGTCTAAACACTCCAGTGTGTTGCGCACCATTAGGCGAGAGCTGGCAGCGTTAGAGACCAAACTAGCGGACCTGGAAAACCGCCAACTTCAGGACGATGGCCTTGAGGTGGACCAGGAGTTCGCCCCCGTGCTTTTAGAGTACCAGGCATTGGCAGATAGAGAGGTCCTCTATATGGGGAAATATGCCACGGCCCGTGCGTACGGGGAGGGAGACAGGCCTGGCGCCCTGCTGGCCCGCATGGTTAAGAGCTCCAGGCGTCCATTGGTTATAGACGAATTAAGCTCTCCGGAGCATGGAGTAGTGACTGAGGAGGGGCAAATCCTAGAGACGTTCAGACGATACTACTCCGACCTATACCAGTCCAAAAACCGGGGTGTCGAGGGGGAAATGGACGACTACCTAGAACACATTGCCATGCCGTTCCTTCGAAACTCGGACAGGGAATTCTTGATGGCCCCCTTCCACGGGGACGAAATTCTGGAGGCCCTTGCCGGCATGAGAGCGGGGAGTGCTCCGGGCTCCGACGGGCTCACGGTGGGCTTCTACAAGGCCTACAAGGACATCCTGCTCCCGCACCTGATCGCCCTCTTTGATGCGATTTGTGATGACGGGGAGATGCCTCCCACTATGCGCGAGGCGTTGCTAGTCACTATTCCAAAGCCAGGGAAACCTTTGGACCTCTGCAGCTCGTACAGACCCCTAAGTCTGCTCAATGTGGACGCCAAGATATACGCCAAAGTGCTGGCCAACCGGCTAGCCCTTTTGGTCCCGGAGCTGGTGGCGCCCGAACAGTCTGGGTTCGTTCCATGCAGGAACTTAACGTACAATATTCGCACCGTGCTGGGAACGGTGCAACATGTCCGCCAGGAGAATAAGGCGCTGGCGATTTTCCTGGATATGGAAAAAGCATTCGACTCTGTCGAATGGCCATTTATGATCAGAGTGCTTAGGAAACTGGGTCTGGGCGAACCGTTTTTACAAAGAATCGGTGCTTTGTACCATCACCCAACGGCCAGACTGAGACTCGGAGACAGGGTGTCGGAACCGATCCGCATCTGCAGAGGGACCAGGCAGGGCTGCCCCCTTTCACCTTTGCTTTATGCTCTGGTAGCAGAACCCCTAGCATGTGCAATGCGGGAGTACCACAGCCTAGAGGGGATAAGCTTTCCCACTTATAAAATCGGGATATCTACATATGCAGATGACACGTTGCTATATGTACGCGATCCGGAGTCTAATTTGTCTTCGATACTCAGGGAAGTGGTCCGTTTTGGCTCACTCTCGGGCCTACGGGTGAACTGGGATAAATCTATAGCTTTCCCTCTCACTCCAGTGACACATCCCTTCGATATGGAATATCCCCTGCGATGGTCCACAGACTCGGTCCGGTATTTGGGCATCCAGCTGCACACAGACCCGGAAGTCCTGGTCCGGGATAATTACGGAGTGGCCTTTAATAAGCTGGTGGACGATGTGGACAATTGGTGCAAACTCCCGCTATCACTGCTTGGCAGGATTGCCATCATGAAAATGATCGTACTGCCCCGGTTCTTGTTCCTGTTTGTTAATCTTCCAGTTGTGCTCTCGAAGGCCTTTTTCAAACAACTTACCCAAGTCATGATCCGCCTGGCCTGGGGAGGCAAATCACCCAGAATACGGTGGGCAACTCTTATTCTCCCCTGCGAAATGGGGGGTCTGGGTGCCCCAGACTTGGAGCGCTACTACCGAGTGGCCCAGGCCGCGCACCTGCACTCGTGGATACATGGCGATGCGCGCACGCCGCATCTGATACTAGAAAAACTTTTTGCGGACCCACTCCCCCTGCCGGCCACGATCTGCCTTCCGGTCACTCGCCAGATCGGCCAACTGGACTCCCTTAAGGCGACTAACCACGCATGGCACGCCCTGGCGAGTGCACGGGATAGCACTGTGTTGTATTCTCCCCTGATGCCGCTAGACTGGGCACTATGGTTGCCTCCTTTGAGAGAAAAGGGAGTGGTGGAGGCCCTCCGCTCCCTCGGAGTAGCGACCATGGAGGACCTGTTCGCCGAGGGCACTTTGAAAACCTGGGAGCAGGTTGCCCACACGGCACCTAGCCCTACCTTACTACAAAAATTCCAGTATCACAGACTGCGCTCGGCGTGCCGGGAGGTTCTGGGCGCGGCTCTGGAGGAGCCTGCGGAGATCCCTGAATTGACCTACATCATCAAAACAAAGTCGTCTGCTAAGTTGCTCTCTCAGGTCAATAAATTGGGGGTGTCGCACCAGGTCCTGCAGCACTCTAAAGCTAGAACGGCATGGCAGGAAGATCTGCAGTCCCCCGTGGACGATAGCATGTGGCGCTATTGCTGCTCCAGCACAAGGAGGATCTCCCTCAATGGCAGGCATAGGTTGGTGCATTTTAAATTCCTCCAGCGGGTGTACTACACCCCTGAACGACTACACCGATACGGCCTCCGACCAACGGCGGAGTGTGAGCGTTGTCGCACTCCGATTGCGGATTTCTTCCACATGGCGTGGCTCTGCCCCGGGATACAGGCATTTTGGGGGGAGGTATTCACAGAACTTGATCGGATACTGGAGACGGAACTGCCTCGTGTCCCGGAACTGGCATTGCTGGGTTACTCTAAGCCACTCCCCCCGTCCCTACGCCGGCTAGCTGACATGGCGCTGCTGATGGCCAGGAGAGTTGTGGCGACCTGCTGGATGCGAGGGCCTCTCCCTACTAAAGGGCGGTGGGCTAGGGAGTTGCAGTACTGCTGTACTCAAACGGAGCTGTATAGCGAACTGCTCCCACCCAGGAGCAGACCGAAAAACTTCTGGGCCCTATACAAGGAATATCTACAGGCGAATGAGGAGGCCAATTCTGATACTTCGGAGGTGGCGGACCTGCAGGACCAAGTGCCAGAATAGACAGAAGTGCAGGCACAGGCCTCTCTTCGCGGGGAGCGGAGGTTACGGAGTGGTGGGTGGTGAGGGGAGGGGTTCAGCGACTTCGAGTCCCCAGGGGGAAAGGGGAGGCAATAGTGAGGGGGACTGACACACAGAGTTTGGGGATGGGATGGGCATACTCCGAGCATACCTGCATTTAGACTAGACTAGACTAGGGGGACAGGGAACTCTCATGGACGCACTCAAGGGGTGGGGGAGGGACGTTGGGATGGGAGTTTGAGTAATTGTTTTTGACCTTCACACTAACACAAGGCCTGGCTACCAAGATTCCATCAAGGGTAGGCCAAATGTCACACTGTATATTTTACTACTTCCGGAAACTGTCACAGCATTGGTAATTACGGTCGAGCACCTTCTTCTTTTGCCGCCGGGCCCCCGGGATGCCGGCTGATGTGGCTGTGTACACCATAATGTCTATACTGTTATTGTGAATTATGGATACCGAACACTGTATGCCCGTAAATGCTTTTGTGATGACTTTGGCTATGCAGTTAATAAAGGTCTTTAAATAAAAAAAAAATATATAATGGCCTATACTGGCTATATTATTTGGTATCCCCTGTGTTTCTTTAGTTAGAAATTACCAGGAATCAATTTGACATGGTCTTATGGGTGGGTGAGCACAGTATTTCTATGATAAGTATAACCCTTCCTTTTGCTTTCCAACACTGTTTACTATGGGGATACCAAATATTATGCCTCACGCACAGTTGGAATATCTTGTATCCCCTTGGTTACCCTTTAGCCATTCAACAGGTGAAGTTACCTTTTATTTGATAGAAAACAAAAGTAGCTTTTATTATTTTTTTACATCATTCCACAAGAGTTTAGATCTTGTTCCGTTAGTGGATACCAAATATAATGGCTTTTACCATCTTTAATATTTCGTATCCCCTGTGTTTCTGGGGTTAGAACTTACCAGTATTAATTTTGGCATGGTCTTATGTTGGATGGATGAGCCCAGTATTTCTATAGGAAAGAGCACCCATCCTTTTGCTTTTCAATATTGTTTATAATTGGGATACCAAATACTATGGCTCATGCATTGCTGTAATATCTTGTATCCCCTATGTTTCATGGGTTACCCATTAGCCATTGACCACTTGAAGTTGTCTTTTCTTTGATAACAGACTACAGTATCTTTTGACATCATTCCACAAAATTGTACGTCTGGTTCCCTTAGGGGATAACATATATAATGGCCTATACCGGCTATAATATTTGGTATTGCTTATGTTTCTTGGGATAGAACTTCCCAGGATTAAATTTGAAATGGACTTATGTTGGTTGGGTGAGCACAGTATTTCTATGCTAAATAGCACCCTTCCTTTTGCTTTCCAACATCACTTACTATGGGGATACCAAATATTATGGCTAACGCATTACTGTAATATCTCGCATCACCTAAGTTTCATGGGTTACCCTTTAGCCACTCACCAGTTGAAGTTTCCTTTTATTTTATAGCAGGCTACAGTATCTTTTCAGATTTTTTACATGATTCCACAAGATTTTACATCTGGTTCCCTTTGGCTGGATGAGCACAGTATTTCTATAACAAATAGCACCCTTCCTTTTGCTTTAAAACATCGTTTGCAATGGGGATAACAAATATTATGGCTCACACATTGCTGTAATATCATGTATCTCCTACCTTTCATGGGTTACCCTTTAGGCATTGACCACTTTAGGTTGCCTTTTATTTGATAGCAGACTACAGTAACTTTTCAAATTTTATACATCATTACCAAGATTTTGGGTTGCCCTCTCTCTCCTTTGCTGTTTGCTCTGGCCATAGAGCCACTAGCGGCACAGGCTAGGATGGGCTCGCACTATCCAGGGTTAAGAGTACAAGAGCAAATTTACCATATTGCGATATATGCTGACAACCTCCTTATGTTTTTGGCTGATTGTGACGATGCCCTTCTAGGCACGAAGGAGTTATTGGAGAACCTTAGCAAAATTGCCGGTCTGAAGGTAAATTGGGCCAAGACTTGCCTGTTCCCTGCAGCGCTGCAGCCTGAGAGCTGGGATTATACGCAGGGGTACTATGGGAGCCACAATGTCTGACATATCTTGGCACTCGCATTTATTATACCCATACTGACTTATTGGAGGGCAATGTAGGCAGGACCATTAGAGGACTTAAGGGTAGTATTGAGTTCTAGGGCACACTTTCACTCTCAGTAGCTGGGCACGTGGCCATACTTAAGATGGTGGCCCTCCCCAGATTGTTGTACTATTTCAGAACCCTGCGGATTTGGGTTCCAGCGTCGATCTTTAAGCAACTACAGTCAATGGTGGTTGGGTTACTTTGAGCTGGGGGGCGACGGAGACTGGCTCTCAGCACACTGATTAAACGGAGGGTGGTCTGGCGGTCCCTGATTTTGAATCGTAATATTTGGCAGCGCAATTACAGTGGCTCACTCAAGCAGTGGCATGGTCATTTTGTGGTGATGATGAGGGAAAAAGGACTCAGTTCAATAGGTAAACACTTTCCAAAAAAGTATTACAATTGCCAATTCCAGCCTCCTTTCTGACTCGAGAGATGGGGACCTTTAAGCTCTCCTGGAATAGAAGTCAACGGCGGGCACAAATAGAGCATCTGTATGCCCCTGAACTCCCATTGGCGATATGTAGTGCTCTACCGCATGGCGGAAATTGGGCGGAGCTATGATATGATATGATATGATAAGGCTTTTATAGAGCGCGACTTACACTCCACGGAGCATCTTGGCGCTAGTAGTAAAGTGTCACAGAGGAGGAGAGAAAGGAAATGCACGAAGCGACCAGAAAGAGAGGGAAAGATTAGTGGACCTGAAAATGAATTGAGTTAAGTTAAATTAGTGCTAGACAAAGGGTGTCAGAGGCATTAAAAATCCAGGTTTTGAGGGCCTTACGAAACAAGATTTCTGAGGAGATCAGACGCATCTGGGTGGGGAGCCTATTCCAGGCTCTAGCTCCCAAAAATCCTAGGGATTTTCCTCCTTTAGTTGAGAGTCTAAATCTAGGGACCACCAGTAGGTTTAGGTTGGAGGACCTGAGTGAGCGGGAGGGAGTGTATCTTCCAAACCTTTGGGACAGATAGGTGGGGCCCGACTGGTGGTAGGCTCTGAAAGTGATAAGTAAGATTTTAAATAGCACTCTCTTGTGGATAGGTAGCCAGTGCAGGGTTCTGAGTGCTGCTGAGGCAGATGACTTCCTAGGCAGTCTCAGTACTAGGCGGGCTGCAGCATTCTGAACCATCTGCAGTTTGTGCAGAACACTTTTATTGGAGCCTGCGTAGATGCTGTTGCAATAATCCAGACGGGATGTGATGAGGGCCACTGCTACTGTCTTCCTAGCTGTCAGGGGGAGGGGGTCGAAGAACCTTCTCAGGCCCTTGATGATGTTGAAGCAGGACCCTGCCACAGTGCCTGCTTGTTGTTTGAAGGATAGTGCTTCATCAAACCTGATCCCGAGGTTGCGGGCTGATTTGATGGTGTTTGGCGGGACCTCGGCATCTTGGGGCCACCAATGTTTAGGGCAGAAAAGGTTGTCCTGACCAAAGGGGAGGATTTCCGTTTTCCCTGAATTACACTTGAGGTGGTGAGTTCTCATCCATTCAAAGGTTGCGGTGAGACAGTCTCTCAGGTTTTCTTCAGCTGTAGTTGTGTTGTTGTCTTGGACAAGGATAAGCTGAGTGTCATCAGCGTACGATATCGTGCTGATGTTGAAGGAAGTGATGAGCTCTATCAGAGGGGTCATATAAAGGTTAAAAAGAATTGGGCTCAGGCTGGAGCCCTGTGGCACCCCTGTGTTGAGTGCTTTTTCGTCTGACCGATAGTTTCCTAATATAGTGACTTGTTTCCTATGACTAAGGACATTTTTCAGCCAATTTAAGGCAGTTCCTGTTAGTCCCGAGTCTGCCAGGCGGCCAATTAATACGGGGTGTGAGACCGTATCAAAGGCCGCCGACAGGTCGAGCAGGATCAGGACGGCTTTTTTTCCCTGATCCATTGCTATCTTGAGAGTCTCCACTGTGTGTAAGAGGGCTGACTCCGTGGAGTGTTTTGCTCTGAAACCTGCCTGGCTGGGGTGTAGTAAGTGATTGTCCTCCAGAAATCTGGTCAGCTGTTTATTTACCGCTGCCTCTGTGAGTTTGAACAGTAGCGGAAGCAGTGATATTGGACGAAGGTTAGAGAGTGTGGTAGGGTCAGCTAGGGTTTTTTTTTTAAGAGGTTTTACGGCTGCAAGTTTCCATTCGGATGGAATGGCGGCAGTGGCTAGAGAGGAATTGATGATGGTATTTATAGTAGGATTGACTGTGTCCACTAGAGTGTGGAGCAACAGAGGGGGGCACGGATCAAAAGGGGAGCCTGACTTGATGGAGAGGATAGCTTGACGAGTTTCGTCAAGACTGACCGGGGCAAATTTGTTTAACTGAGAGTTTCTGTTAGTAGGCAGTGGATTTTCATAGGGAGGAGATTCTGGGGGATCTGGAAAGTCTTTGATAAGGTTTTGAATTTTTTGTTCGAAGTAGTCTGCTATGGAATTACACAGGGCAGGTGAAGGCGGAATCTCTTGTCTTAGGATTCTGGGGTTCATAAAGTCATCAACTATTTTGAAGATTTCCTTCTGATTGTTGTTGGACATAGTGATGACTTCAAGGAAGTGATCTTTTTTGGCGGTATTTATCATTGCGTGATAATGTTTCCTAGCAGTTTTGTAGGCTAGAAGTTCAGTTGCTCTATAAGTGTGGCGCCATTTCTTTTCAAGGGTTCTAACCTCTGAGCGTTTGTCTTTAAGGTGGGGGGAGAACCATGGGGCACATTTTTTGTTTTGCTTTTTTCTCACTTTTTGCGGGTTGGGAGGACCGCCAAGATCTGTGATCCATTTACAGAAGTTGTTGTAGTCTGTTTCAGTACAACCAGTGGGGGGCGGCTTCGAGTTCTCAGCGACGAGGTGCAGATTGGGGGAGTTTACTAGTTTTTTCCAGTTTGTCTGTATCTGGATGTCGACTTTCGGATTGGGCGTGTTGGACCTTTTCTTAAGGGCGATCAGTTTAAAAGGGATCAACCAGTGATCGGTCCACGTTTGGGGCAGGGGAGTTGCTACAGTTAGGGTTTTAAAACTGGTGCAAATGCAGTCCAAAATGTGACCTGCTTTGTGTGTAGGCTTTTTGGTCAGTATTTCCAACCCCAAGATGTCGGTTAGCTCATTAAGCCATATTGTGTTAGGGTCGTTGAGTTTGTCGAGATGGAAATTTAAGTCGCCTAGTACTGTAAAATTGGCGTATTTCTAGGTGAGAGTGCTGAGTGCCTCTTCGAAGCTTTGTAAAAAGCCGTTCTGTGGTCCTGGTGGGCGATAAATGAGGGCACCAGCAAAAGTGCTCTCGTCATTTATCTGGATGCAGAAACCCATGCTTTCTGCCCCCTTTATGTCCGAGAGTTCGAACGTGGAGCATTTCATAGAGTCACGGTGGATAATGGCTAGGCCACCACCTCTTTGTTCTTGTCTGTCGATTCGCTGGATGAGGTATCCCTGGGGGACAGTCTGAGCTATAATCGGGTTGCACCATGATTTTAGCCAGGTTTCTGTTACAAATAGCAAGTCAAAATCGTTTTCTGTGATTAGGTCATAGATGTGAGCTCCATTTTTACATATTGACCTGGCATTGATTAGGGCTCCTCGGAGAGGAGTCAGGTCTTCCGTAGTGGGTGACGGTTTCTCCGGGGTAAGAAGGATTTTGCAAGAATGGCAGCATAATGGCCCTAGCCATTTTTCAACATTAATCATATTGCGACAGTGTTTGCTATTCTGATTTAGGGAGAGGATTTTATCCCTAGTGAGAGTGGGTATCAGGCTGGTACATACCTTAGGTTGGACGGCGTGACAGGCCCTGGGCACGGTCGTGGCACGGACGGGCACAGACGGGTTTGCCTTAGGCGCGCCTTCGGCGCGCAAACGGCGCGCCCGCTGCGCTTGCCCGCTTCGCGTTCTGTGATGGCACATATTTATAGGAGAGATGTGATGCCTGGAGTGGGCGTGGCCTCAGCGAAGGGGCGTGGCCGTGCTTCTCACTGCAATGGCGTCTATGAGCGTGGGTGTTTGGGTCCCGTTACAGCGCTAGAATCCGCTGTGCGGGTGATGAGGAATGCCTGGGATGCAGGTGAGGGAAGTGTTGCTTTTTTAAAATCAAAGTAACAGTGACAGTTTCAAGTTTTAAAAATATTCGCGCTCTAACAGCTCTCGGCTTCCGCCTCAGGAGACACAATTGCTTACAATCGCCGCTGGGGGACTGGGCGGAGAGGGGGGCTGGCCACCATGGGAGATCTATATGAAGATGGATCCGTGATTCCGTATGAGATGTTGCAGGATGGATATGATCTGGTTTGGGGAGACTATCTATTGCACCTAGTGCTCGTAACAGCCATCCAGGCACATTGGAAATTGGGACTCAGTGAACCAGCCACCTTCATGGTTTGCCAATATGTGGTCCTGGCCGCTGGCACCATCAAGGCAGTCACATGTTTATATCGCCGAATGACCACTGAACGGCTGACTCCATTGGTAGTGCTTCAGCAGCGGTGGGAAGTGGACTTAGGTGATGAAATCCCTGAGGGGAAATGCGCGGGGCTAGTGGAACGTGCATATAAAAGCACTAGAAATGCGCGCTTCCAGTTGGTACATTTTTTTATGCTACATCGGGCATACCTTACGCCGGAAAAAATTGATAAGCACATTCTGGGAGGAGGTGGTTGCTCTTCTGTGGGCTATTATAGAAAGGGACATCAAAGCCCTTATAGGCCTTTGTTGGCTGCACTGGTTTCCCCATACCTCTCAGAATAAGATATCAAGTACATTTCTAAATTTGGAGCTTGTATTGGCAAAGAGAGAAATCACGGCCCACTGGAAGGCCAAGAAGGGCCCTAGTTTTCAGAGATGGTGTACTGACTTTCTTAAATGGGCGGAATGCGAGGCATCCACGCGTCTGCAGCTATCAACACGCGTTAAAAGCGATAGGGTGCTGGAGCTGGCAAGGGCTTGAGAGGCACTAGTACACTTGTTGAGGGCACCACGTTCTGACTCTGATGACGATTCGGGCACGTCGGGGTTAGACACTCTACCTCGAGGGATTGCACCTCCTTAAGAGGACGGCTCCACTGTGTCTACTCATGCAATTACCCCTGTCAGTGCAGAATGGTGTTTTGGACAACTGAGTTGGACACACTAATGTGATTTGTTGTTATCATTGCTGATACATTTTTGTTACGCCATTGAGGAGGTGGGAGGTATAAGCGGGAGGGAATAGGATTGCACTTTGTGTTATTTGAACTAATGATAAGTGGATAGCTAGCGCTGTATGACCTAGACGGGGATGCTATCTCCATTGACTCGGATTGATGTTATGATGTGTAAAGAAGTGTCAATTGGCATGGGTAGCATTCTTATACATTTGTGATGTGCAACCGGAAGCAAGAGGTAGTTTCTGGGAAAAGGTGTTTCACCATGTGTTGCTAAATGTACAGTTGCCCATGTCGTAAACTGCAATTGTTTTGTTTAGAATAAAAATATATTTAAAAAAAATAATAATCATTACTCAACATTTTACATCTGGTTCCCTTAAGGGATACCAAATATAATTACCTATATGGGATGGATGAGCACAGTATTTCTAAGCCAAAAGGCCGAGCAGTCCAGTCTTTCTCCTGCCTTGCCCCCCTGGTGCATAAAGGTCGGATGACACGACCGCGCAGCGGGAGCGCCGGCGGTGCGCCGAAGGTGTGCCAAAGGCAAGCCTGTCTGAGCCCGTCCCAGCCTGGCCCGGGCCTAGGGCCACGCACTCTGCCGGTTGCACCAGGAGAGATCTACAGAGAGTGACATATAGTCCAGAAACATTGCGAGGCATAATGGGACCAGGGAGACAACCTAGCTGTGTTGTCCTAGATCTGAACAAGGACCAACCCTTAAGCCCACATGCTTGCTTAGGCTGCACAAGAGCGATCCCTGCGGTATTAATGTCCCCCATTAAGGCCATATCCAGAGCAGATCGAGGAAATAATAAAGCTGTGGAATCTACCTTTGAGTGCCTCCTGGTGAATGCTAGATCGTTGGTAAAACACAGTTTGGAGTGTGCGATGTTAATTCAGGAAGAAAATATTAAAATCGCTTTTGTGACTGAATCCTGGACGGACGCTGCTTCCGGCCCGGACCTAGTTAAAGCCACTCCCCCAGGTTACCTTACCTTTACGAGAGACCGGCCACTGAGGAAAGGCGGAGGTCTGGCAGTTATTTATCATGACTCTCTTAAAAATAGCTTTCACCCATTGATTGTGGATGGCTGTGAAGCGGTAGCTTTTAACTTTACTTTTAGGCAACCATCATTCATTTAATGGATGTTTAGTTTATAGACCCCGGGTATTAAAAACATTTTCCTGAACTCTGTAGGTACAATTCTGGAGGAGGGACTGTGTTCCAAGGACTTTACGGTCTTGGGAGATTTTAACTTCCATTTAGAAAACCTCACGGATGCAGACACTTGATGGATGGGGCCCAGCTTAAACAACTGGTTAGTGGTCCTACACATAAGGTTGGCCATATGCTGGATGGGATTTTTTCGAATCACCCCACTCTGGGCTTTACTAAATCTTTACCACGTACCTGGTCGCATCATAGGGCACTGCTATTTGTCATCTCTGTGCCTAAATCCCAAAGTGGGGGGTGCCCATCTAAAATGGCCAGGATGTGTAGGGCCTGGAATAAAATTGAGGGGAGTGCCCTGGAAGACTATTTGCTTTCCTCAAAGGAGCCCCTTCCATTGGAGGTGGAAGCGGCGGTGCTCGCCCATACTAGTTGCATTGATGAAGTGTGTAATTTTCTTGCCCCACCCAAGCTACGCCTCCTGACCAGAGCACGGCCTTTAGCGCCGTGGTTCTCGGAGGAACTAAGAAACCACAAGCTGGAATGTAAAAAATTGGAAAGGGTCTGGCGGAAGGAATATAGGGAAAGTGACAGAAGTCGTCTGAAACTAAGTCTCCTAACATATATAAAAATGGTGGGAAGGCTAAGCAAGATTTCTACACCAATCGTATAAACTTGGCTAAGAACTCGGCGAAGGAATTATTTACGACAGTGGCAGCCTTGGCTGATCCGGCCCCTGCGGCCATTCCCGCAAGTTCTGAACTATGTGAAGATCTTGCCAGATTCTTTCAAAGTAAGGTGGAGACGATTTTCAAAGCCTTCTCTAGACAGGAGAGACTGAACAGCCGGGTGGCCTCTCCAGAAATTGTTATGCAGTCATCCTCAGGTCATAACCTTGATAGCTTTTCACCAGTAAGTGGCGATGAAATTAGGCGACTATTGTTACTGGCAAAGTCAGGTGCTCCGTCAGACCCGTGTCCGGTGGCTGTGATGAAAATGGCCCCAGATTTGATAGTTTCATCGCTAGTGACTGTTTCCAATATGATGCTTGGGACAGGAGGTTTTCCAGCTTGTTGGAAACAGCATCAATTTTGCCACTACTAAAGAAACCTAACCTGGATACTAGGGACCCAAATAGCTATTGCCCAATAGCAAGGCTCCCACTACCAGCTAAATTAATCGAAAAGGCGCTGAATGCTCAACTAAGCGCCTTCCTGGCTGCCACTCAATCTTTGGACCCCTCTCAACATGGTTTTAGACCTTACCATAGTACCGAAACCGCCCTCATTAAAACAACTGAGGAGATTAGAGCGGTGGCCGATGCGGGAGGGAGGGCAGCCCTGGTGCTGCTGGACCTCTCCGCGGCCTTCGATACGGTCCACCATGGGATTCTACATGACCAATTGAAGGCAGATACGCTTGCAGCTAAAACAGACTTCTTTCGGTTAGAACACATTATGGGCTATCACAAAAACCTACTTACGAGGGCACACAGCAGAAATAATACACAGTTGCAATCCAATATACAGATATCAAACAACTCAAACTGTAAAAAAGCTTCTTTTAGGGAAATAATCACGGTTTAATACTGGCAGCAGGAAATTTTTTGAAAGTGCTTGAAAAAAAGCTAATGCATTAAATATCCTCTCCAAGACGTTTTTTCCCAATAACTAACAAGCAGCGATGTATCTCAAGAGATACACATGGTAAATCCTATGTCATAAAAAAGTGCTAGTGCTCTGTACGATTTTTTGGAGAGTATAATATTAGCAACAAGAAATTTTTATAAAGTGCTTGAAAAAGTGCTAATGCATTAAATATCCTCTCCAGGACATTTTTTACCAATAACTAACTAGCAGCAATGTATCTCAGGAGATACACGTGGTAAATCTTATGTCATAAAAGAAAAGTGCAAGTGCTCTGTGCGATTTTTTAGGGGAATATTTTCCAACCTCCCCTAGCAACAGTATAAATGATCTATCAGGCAAACATTATCTAATTAAGACAACTAACATGTCATACGCAAGTGCAGGTGCTCTTTGCGATTTTTTAGCAGCAGTATAAATAGTTTCACATAATGCTATTAAAAACATACGAATCACCTTAACGTATTACTTTCTTAAAAAACATTTAAAAATTCTTTTAAAAAACGAAACATTTTAAAACACATCAGTTCGGATGGAGGGAACAGAAGAAAATTGCGGGCCTGTTCTGCTGTTGAGATATTATACTTTAAAAAAACATTCCTTAAGTATCTGTGTCGTACTGAGTGAAGTGCAGGGCACACAATCAGGACATGATTCAAATCTTGTATACCGCAATTGCATAGATGACAATCGGCCAGATTCATCAAGGTAAGGAATTGCGAGTCCTTAATAGCGAATTTTAAGGATTCGCTATTAAGGACTCGCAAAACGGGATTCATGTAGGAATCGCAATACAATTTGCGATTCCCACTGATTCCTTATTTGCGATTAGCTAATTGCTAATCGCAAATAAGGAATAACTCCCTATTCATTCCTATGGGCCTAAAGGCCGATTTCAAGGGTGCCAAAGGACACCCTGTAGCACCCCTGAAATGTAATCTACATTGGTGTTGCGCACACACATGTCCAAAGGACATGTGTGTGTGTAGCATGCAACTTAGAAAAATGCATTTAAATAGTTTTCGCTATTTACCACGAGGTTTGACCTCGCGGTAAATAGCGGCCCAAAATTGCGATTTTAAAATGGTTCATGAATTGCAGGACAGAAATGTTATCTAGTGTACCGCTATTCTTACGGAACCCCGAGTGTTCCAAGGGGATGTAATCATTTCCGAATACCCACTCTTGCAAGTGTCCAAGGATACTCTTTGCAAACAGTTTCCCTGTTGCATCTAAAAGGGAAATTTGCCTAAAGCTGGCCGGGGAATTTTTTGGGCCCTTCTTATATAACGGGACTATTATACTTCCCTTCCAGGAGTAAGGGATGTCCCCACTGTTATAACAATGGACAAATAAGGGATGTAAGAAATTTGCCCAGTCACCACAGTCCTGTTTTATTATGGCTACAGGGACATCATCCGGCCCCATTGCCCCAGAGTATCTTGCCCCCTTAATGTATTCCTCAATTTCCCACCCTGTTGGTGCTCCTACATCCTCCACCGTCACTAAGTTATTAACAACCCCCTCAGACTCATCACCTAGTTGATTGGGGGCATACAGTTGGGATATATAAATAAACCATTCTGATTCTGGGATCAGAATGGGTTGTGATTTTTCTCTACCATCACAATACTTAGCTATCAATGCCCAGTACTTTCTAGTATCCCCAGATAGAGCCACTTCCCGTAGATTGACCCATTTTTCATCTTCAGCGGCCCTCCGATCGGATGCTATTTTCCTTTTCTGAACTTGTTTTAATCT
Organism: Lissotriton vulgaris; assembly: GCF_964263255.1. Classification (NCBI taxonomy): domain Eukaryota; kingdom Metazoa; phylum Chordata; class Amphibia; order Caudata; family Salamandridae; genus Lissotriton; species Lissotriton vulgaris. The sequence continues at coordinate 73,740 of NW_028249772.1, forward strand.
GCATATCTCTTTCTGCCTTAGTAAACTAGGATCTCTAAATTGGGCTCTAATCAACCCATTTATCGCCTTATTCAGTTTTTTATTTTCCCGGGAAATTATTACTATAGGGGGGCCTCTTATACCTTGCTTCTTTCTTCCCAATTTTCTAATTGCAGCCAAAACCCTTTCGTACCTCACAACCGGGCTCTCCTGACTTGGCCTAAATGCGATATTCTTAAATACCCTCTGAAAGTTTGGAAGCGACTTATATGACCAACAAGTACGACCATTGTTTTGAGAGTAAGTTACATTATCATTCCTCTGATTCCAGAGTTCAGGCTAGGTATGCTGATAGTGTCTCAGGGTCATTAGTTAGTTACCTGAGAAGAGTACAATTTTTGGTAGTAAGTTGAGCGGGTAGTGTTGGGTAAAGCGTCCTGAGGCGGAAAGCCGGGACTTCAGAAACCCAGCATTTTTGCACTTCTCTACTAGCGTTTTCAACATTGTCTTAATCGCTTTTATTATATTTAAATTTGTTTGCTGATTTTAATAGTTTTAACAAATTTGAGTGCCCAAAGTAGCGTTGTTGTTACTTACTGCCTGTCACCACGATGTGCCCCTGATCATCCCCATTGCAGCCGAGTAAGCGCTGCCGGGGTCCCCGCCATCTTGGGTGAGGGCAGGAGCAGGGCGAGCAGGCGAGTGCTCAGCCCCTCCCACCCTCCCGCCCCTCGCTGATACAAAAAGACCCATCACGCATTCCCCCTTTGACTGCTATTGAACGGGTAGTGTTGGGTAAAGCGTCCTGAGGCGGAAAGCCGGGACTTCAGAAACCCAGCATTTTTGCACTTCTCTACTAGCGTTTTCAACATTGTCTTAATCGCTTTTATTATATTTAAATTTGTTTGCTGTTTTATTAGTTTTAACAAATTTGAGTGCCCAAAGTAGCGTTGTTGTTACTTACTGCCTGTCACCACGATGTGCCCCTGATCATCCCCAATGCAGCCGAGTAAGCGCTGCCGGGGTCCCCGCCATCTTGGGTGAGGGCAGGAGCAGGGCGAGCAGGCGAGTGCTCAGCCCCTCCCACCCTCCCGCCCCTCGCCGATACAAAAAGACCCATCACGCATTCCCCCTTTGACTGCTATTGAGCGGGTGGTGTTGGGTAAAGCGTCCTGAGGCGGAAAGCCGGGACTTCAGAAACCAAGCATTTTTGCACTTCACTACTAGCGTTTTCAACATTGTCTTAATCGCTTTTATTATATTTAAATTTGTTTGCTGATTTTAATAGTTTTAACAAATTTGAGTGCCCAAAGTAGCGTTGTTGTTACTTACTGCCTGTCACCACGATGTGCCCCTGATCATCGCCATTGCAGCCGAGTAAGCGCTGCCGGGGTCCCCGCCATCTTGGGTGAGAGCAGGAGCAGGGCGAGCAGGCGAGTGCTCAGCCCCTCCCACCCTCCCGCCCCTCGCCAATACAAAATGGAGCCACCACGCCGGAAGCGCAGCGGATGGGCGCAGCGAGCGCGCCGTCAGCGCGCCTAAGGCAAGCACGTCTGCGCCCATCCGCGACAGTCTGGGACATGGGGCCAAAATCCCTGTCCCACCCTCCAGCCATCCACGACCATTGAGCAAAGGCTTCATTACTTACTCAGGTAGCGAGCTAAGAAAACTCAACACCGCTGGCTCTCTGAACCAAGCGTCATGTGCACAACTGGAACCCTTAAGCACCTTGGGACCAGTTAGCTGTCGGAACTGCCACTGGCTGAGTAACCCCTGGCACTGCCCTACCAACCTCACTACCCTCGAAGTAACTCTAAAATGTATCTATCTTAACGTAAGGTCCCTCCCCAAACATGCAATTGAAATATGGGACATTCTAGAAAATGATCAACCAGACCTAGCCTTTATCACGGAGACTTGGCTAGACAATCACAGTACCCCGGATATTGCCACGGCCCTCCCAGACAATTATAAAATCCTCAACTTGAATAGGAAGAAAAAGAAGGGAGGGGGGGTTGCACTGCTGTTCAAAGACTCATTCACTTGTAGACAAGAGGCGATTACTCAGGTCAGCACCCATGAAGTTATGGCATTTTCTATATCCACTAACACCACCATTCTATTCGGTGGTGCCGTTATCTACAACCCCCCGGGCTGCACCTCTGAATTTAACACTCATCTCTTGGCACAAGTTATGCCAATCTGCCTTCAGAACAAAAATATATTACTCCTAGGGGACTTTAATATCCACTACGACGACAGTAATAACCCCCTCACTAAACAAACTAACTGAGAATATGGAGATACTGCAGCTGTCTCAGAGAATTAATCAACCAACCCATCGGGCCGGACACACCCTCGACCTGATTTTCTCCAATATTAACCCTATCTCCATCTCAGGGATAAGACCATTACTGTGGACAGACCACTCTTTGGTCGAATTTGATATTCACTTACCGGCTAAAAACACTAGGCCCTCCTATCAGATAGCAACCCACAAAAGAAGTTATGCTAACTTCAAGGTTGAAACTTTCAAGAAACACTTTGTCCATCCACCCACAGGAAAAATAAGTGTTGATGAAGCAACAGATAGACTTCAGGACCACATCGCAATGGCTCTTGAGCACTGTTCTCGACGATGTCGGAATCCTAAACCCAGGCGCACCATGTCAGAAAAGTGGTATGGCCTGGAACTGAAATCACTAAAAAGGAAATGCACCATGCTCGAACACAAATGGAGGTTAACAAGAACCCAAGAGGCAAGGTCAGTCTACAAAAAAGAACTGTCGCAATATACTAAAGCCATTAGGAAGGCAAAAAAGGACTACTTTTCTCGTAGAATTACAGAGAATAAAGACTCCTCTAAAGAGCTCTTAAAAATAGTTAAAGAGCTATGTAGCCCTCCCAGTTTATCATCTAATCTGATTCCCTCACAAATCAGCTGCGACAAAATGAACAACTTCTTTTGCGAAAAAATAGACAAGATCTATTCTTCCTTCCCCAACCCCAATGCGGGTTCCCCGGTGGACCATGAGCCGCCCACCTCCCAAGCCCGCTGCACTAGCTTCGGCCCATTCTCTGAAGAGGAAGTGGGCAAAGCAATGCTTGAAATGAAATCCGGCTCCCCCTTGGACCCTTGCCCTCATCATATTTTCCGACAACTCATCCCTTTAATCTGCCCTGCAGTGACCCAAGTGCTGAATCACTCGCTAGAAGCGGCAGAATTTCCATCCAGCTGGAAGAACGCCACAGTCACCCCCCTTTTAAAAAAAAGCATGCCTAGCTATCAAAAACCCGGCCAATTATAGACCCATTTCCCAACTTCCCTACTTGTCGAAAGTCCTAGAGAAACTGGTCAACAGGCAACTGGTGAATTTTCTCGAAACTTATAACCTACTGGACATCACATAAACAGGTTTTAGGGCCAACAACAGCACGGAAACAACTCTCCTGGCCGCGCTTGACAACATCAGAATGCATGTGGACCAGGGGAAAACAGTTGCCCTAATCCTGTTGGACCTCTCAGCAGCATTCAACACCGTCCCACACAATCTGCTCCTGGGGACCTTAGCATCTAGGGGCATTAGGGACAGAGCACTGGGATGGCTGCGGTCTTTCCTATTGGAAAGATCACAATCAGTGCACTTGGGCAAGTTCTCATCCCCTCGCCGGATCATCAAATACGGGGTCCCGCAGGGGGCCTCGCTAAGCCCTACTCTGTTCAACGTTTTCGTGTCTTCCCTGGCTGGAAGTGGCAGAAAGTGGGGTGTTGAAATTTGTTCCTATGCCGATGACACCCAACTCACTGTAATCTTGGACGAGAAGAATAACCCCAAGGACAGGCTTCTAAACTGTCTCTCTGATTTGGCTGAATGGATGCACAAGCACTACCTTAAGCTAAATGCAGACAAATCAGAGATACTGCTGTTCGGAAGCCACACTCAACTGTGGAACGACACCTGGTGTCCAGAAGCCCTGGGTATCCCTCCTGCCCCGACACCAACAGCAAGGAATCTTGGAATAACAATTGACACCTCCCTATCCATGAAAACTCATGTAGCCGCTATATGCGGTAAAGGCTTTGCAACTCTGAAAATGCTTAAAAGAGTCTTTCCATGGATTCCAATAGAGTGCAGAAGGATCCTAGTCCAGTCTCTCTTGATGAGTAGGCTGGACTATGGAAACTCCCTGTTCGTAGGCATGGCAGAGTACCTATTCACCAAGCTCCAAATGGTGCAGAACGCAGCGGCCAAGGCTATCTGTATGAAAAGAAAATTCGACTCGGCCACGAGCTGTCTGCGTGATCTACATTGGTTGCCAATGAAGCAAAGAGCAACTTTTAAAATGTTGTGTATCACTCATAGAGCACTGCACAAGACAGGCCCTCTCATCCTTAGAAACAGGATTCAGTTCTACACTCCCACCAGAAACCTCCGCTCACAATTCTCGGCGCAGGCAAGCATCCCCCGGGTAAAGAGAGCCAGGATGGGTGAGCGAGCCTTTTCCCACATTGCTGCAATGAAGTGGAACGAACTGCCTATGGCCCTTCGACTCACAGAATGCCACCTGGCATTTAAAAAACAACTAAAAACCTTCCTTTTCCCCCACTTTGACTAATCCACTCAATTATGACCACTGCACCCGCACTTTAGCAATCTCAGCGCCGTGATATCCCTTTGGGATGATTGTTAGCGCTCTACAAGAAACCAAAATAAATAAAATAAATACAGACCACGGCCATGATACATTCTGTGCTCGTAATGACCCCTCCATTCTCTGCTCTGAGTTCTGCAACATAATTAACTGATCTGCTGGGGCGTAGAATGCGAGCAAGGGTGCGGCTAGGTTGCTTGCCCTCACAATAGCGTCAAGCTTGGGAGTGTTTACTCTGATATGCGGTTTCCAGTTCTGCCAACTTGCGATATTCTGCCAGTAGTTCTGCCCATCGAGCCAGTCCAGGCGCTCAATCAGTCTCCTCGCAATGCTCCAGATCCTGCAGTTTTGTTTCAATCCAGATTAATTGCTTGCGGATATCTCTAAGAATACCTACCTGCTTGGAGATACACATCCCTCTGCTGAAGGCCTTAAAAGCCTCCCACAAGGTCGCTTGTGAGGGCACAGTTCTTGCATTGTGCTAAAAATATTATAGAATGGACTTATGAATCTCACTACGGAACACTTGGTCCCAGGGAGAATCACTGTTGAAACACCAGCTGAACTCAAGGCCACTTCCATATGTAATCTGAAGTTTCAATAATACTGGATTGTGATCTGAGAGTGTTCTAGGGAGCACTGTTACCTCGAATATCCACTAGTGAGATGTGGCCAACATTAGCCAATAGCCTAATCGAGTCCAGACCGAATGGGGCGCTGAACAGAAGGTGTATCTAGATTGCGTAGGGTGATCGGTATGCCATGTATCATGCAGCATATAAATCTCGGGCCCTAGGTTTGTCAAAAGGGAGCGTGCTAGCGGAATCGGTGTGCATACAAAGTGGTAAATTAAGATCCCCACCAATAATAAAATGGTACACCACAAATCTGTCCTGTCGGGAAAAGAATTTAAAAAAAAATCAGGGTCGTCAGTGTTAGGGGCATATATATTGACTAATAATGTACTTTTGTCTCCTAGCATTCAATGTACTAGCAGATATCGGCCTGCCATGTCCGTGTAGTGAGAGTGATAAAGAAAAGGTACAGTTTTATGAATTAAGATACAGGTACCCGCAATAGGAACTGTAACATGAGAAATATCGATATGTGCCCCAGTTCCTAGAAAATGTATGGTCAGCACATGGGGAGAAATAGGTTTCCTGAAGAAAAACTATTTTATCGGAAAATCTATTAAGATATTTCAGTACCTGTTTCCCTTTGTGGGGATTGTTAATACAGCGTAGATTCTAGGTAACTGCACCTAGGTCGAATGACGTGACCATGTTGTGGAGTTAGTATGAAGTGATCATACATCAGGCCAAGGGCCTTGTGCTATACAACAGTGTAGGTGGTGAATGCTAAGATGCATGCAACATCAAAAACATTTCAACTCTAGTAATAGAGTCAAACTGTAGAGAGCCACCCCCACCCACACTAGATCCAACATTATCCTGTGAATCCCATTTAGTCCCTCAAGACGCCTCCGGGGCTAAGTTGCGCAATACAAATCCAGCTTCATTCATTCATTCAAGAATGAAAGATAAACTTAAACCACAACAATCTAAAATGGTGTTCACCACGTGGGCATGGGACCAACTCGGTCTCCGGCGGTACCTACAAAGTAAAGAGCCAAAGCTGGAATGTGGTTCTTGCCAACATGAATTCGGATACGCAAACGAGGAGATATTCAATATGAGTCATTTGCTGATGTATATACAAACAAGGAGGCAAGGGTATCAGACATCAGACCCGGCAGCCAACCACCCCATTCTCATTTCGAGATGTGGTGGGTGGGCTCCTGTGTCTCCGTGTCCCATTAGCATCCTGGGTGCATGGTCATTTCTATAGAGATTCAGCATGGATAGTTTTGTAATGGGCCTTGGCGAATAAAGGTTTATTTCCACTGAGCCTCCTCTACTATTGGGGTGAAATCAGGTAAGATGGGGATATTCGAACCTTGATATTGAAGGGGAACCTTTTCCTGGGCTAACCGCAGCACTGTTTCTCTGTCCCTATAATTGAGCAGACAGGCTATAAGAATTAGTGGTGGAGCGCCTTCCGGAGGTCAGGGGCCAAATGAGCAGTGTGCACGTTGGATTGCAGAAGTATTGAAAAAACTAGGGCGGTCAAAGAGGGCCAGTAGCAATTGTTCAACAAAGTTCTCAGGATGCCCCATGTCGTTATTTTCTACAATTCCCGAGATACAAATGTTATTCCTACGAGATCTGGCATCAAGGTCCTCATTCTTGATTGCCACTTGTTTTAAAAGGTGCTCCATTTTATCTATGCGCTTCTGGATTGTCACAGAGTTATCCTCCAGGCGGGAGATCCTTCCTTCAGCACCGTCAATCCGGGCTCACTGTCTGTCCATCCGCTCGCACAGAGTGTCAGTTAGCCAGTTAGTGTATCGAAGCATGCCTCCATGGCTCTGAAGCCCGCCTTGAGTTTGACCATCACAGCCGAGATGTCACATGGGGGGCTGTGGCACCACCTGGTCCTGAGGCCTCTTCTGAATCTGACTTGTGCGGTCCGAACGACTCATGTCATGTCTTCAGTAAGCGAACACCGTGGGTACACGGGGAGGGCGTGCACTCAGAATCTTCAATCCTCCCCCCCAGCTAGGTCTGCCCCACAATTGTTGTACAGGCTTTAGTCAACATCGTGGAGTTTCTGGACAAGGCGGGTTGCATGAAGTGTCACATGTGGGGCCCCCAGTGTTGTGTCTATGTGCGTAGAGATGTCCATGGGTCACAACTGCTGTCACGCAGTGTGTCAGTAGGCAGGGATCCTATCCCCAGCGCCCCAATTCTGGGTGTAAGCAGGCAGTGTAGCAGATCAGCTCCCAGAATAAAATCAGAGGATCAATATGCAAACAGTGGGGAGTCCGGGCCAGTGGGGTGCAATGTACTCAGCATTCCCTGTCTCTTCATAGCCCCATACCGGCCGGTGTCCAGACGAGGGTCTATATCTCAAGCACCCCCTGCTATGGAGCAGATGATTTAGGCTACTGTCTCTGGGGGATTGCCAAGTAGACAAGTGAGCGCAGCACCTCCCTTTTGCACAGCTCCACATGTGCCAGGAGTTTGGCTTGGTTAAACAAGGTCAAAGCTCACAGACTGGACTCACTGTCTTCACCCCCAGCAGACTCCCATGAGCGTTGTATAAGGGCATGTGCAGGGTACCAGCCACGCAGTGCAGGCAGCTGCCAGGGGGAGGCGCAGCCTGCGGCGCTCAGACAGTCACCCAGGCCGCACTTCACCCACACTCCGGTCTCAAAGCAGCTCCCTGCCTCACAGCTCCAGGATCAGGAGCAGGGCCGCGGGCCAAGTCTGAAGGAGCTAACTGCTCCATGGCCCACGCATGGACACACATGGAGGAGGAGGGAGGGGGCGTGTTGGCAACCGACAAGATCGAGCGATCTTGGGCTGTTGCAGCATGGCCTCCGAGGCAATGTCAGTGGCACGCAACATTCCTGATTCCCCACAGCTTCAGGTAACAGTGGTGCGTGAGGGCATCGCAATACCAATCGCAAAAGGTCTTGTAGAAGATGATGGGGAACCCATCAGGGCCCTGGGACTTAAGAGGCTATAGCTGTTATCACCTCCTCTATGTGAATAGGGCTCTCAATGCTGGCTGCCTGATCCGGTGTTAGTCTGGGGAGAATTGCCCCCTGTGTGTAGGTGAGAGAATCTTGTTCTGAAAGGTGTTGGGCTGTGTATAGTTTTGCATTAAAATCATAGAATGCTCGCTTTATGGCTGTGTCATCTGAGAACTCATTACCAGACTCGTTGAATAAAGTATGCACAGAGGCTGCTTGGCGTTGAGCGCGGAGCTCATTGGCCAAAAGGCGCCTGCATCTATCTCCCCCATGTAGAAAGAATGTTGCAGCTTAAGGGCTGCAAACTCCGCCTTATCCAAATCTAGGCGAGTGAGTTGCAGGCGCACTGCCTCTAACTGGGGATATATAGTGCACCAGATCTCCAATAGTCCTAGATCCCGCAGCCACTCCTGCCCCGTCTGTGAGAAAGCCCTGACCTGCCCATGTTGTTGCGCTGAACGGTCTAACTGATAGTTAAAAATTGAGCTTATATCTCTCCTTAGTATAAGTCGCTGGTCTGGCGAAGCTGATAGTTCCATCACTGCCCGTCTTAGGAAAGCCTCCTTCCCCTCGTAGGGGCGCAAATGGTGCCTAGAGTATAAGTATGCGCATAAATGGTAACCAAGAGGGCCAGGAGTCTCCCCTTAATTTCAGCCTGTTTCATGCCTACTTTGCCCCTAAACGGGCATAAGATGAGGATAGCAACTCCAACTGGTTTAGCTGAGTGAGAAGAGAAATATTGTTGTGGGAAAGCCCTCAATCTAAGTCTGCGCGTGTCTCTGGCCAGGATGTGAGTTTCCTGTAATGAGCATATGTGTGGGCCTGAAGGTTGTAAGTAAGTTAGAATAGTTTTCTGCTTTATCGGGTTGTTCAGCTCTTTTACATTTAGCTTGAGGATATTAATGTTCTCCAGCATGTAACTATGATATCAATTGAAAGCCATGCGGGACGGCAGTGTCCTCCCACCGCCCCCCCCCCCCCCGTGAGCCTTCCCTTGAGATCTAGGAGTCTCACCCTGTGGGAAGCAGTGTCTATAGCTAAGGATAGAGATTTGTGGGACAAACAAAGTCAAATAAAAAGAAGCATAATGAACCCCAACAATTGAACCCATGAGGCAAATGTCAAGCATCATGGAGTGAACCTCAGTTTGGAGCAGTGTGCTCCAAAGAAGAAACAATGAATGGCTACTTGTGACCAGTTTCACCCTGCCCCCGCCTGAACCCAGCCCCAACAGCCATTAAAAAAAAAAAGGATCAGGAGGAGGTATCTGCAGAATGTCCACTATTTCCTCCCACTTATGCCAGCCTTCATTCACTGCATTCACTGGAGGGGTCCCATGGCTTGCCGTTCCTTGGCCATGGTATCTGGGTCAGGGGGGCAGTTTGCTTGCTGGGGCTTTAATTTTAGTCCATCCATGGCTGCTACTTTGGTTTCTGTTTGTCTTGCTTCGTTGAGGTTCTTCCTCCCACTGGACCTCGATATGCAGGGTTCAAATCTAAATGGATGGTCCCAGGAGTATGAGATGCCAGCTGATCTGAGATGCATGGTAAAAGGCCTGAAAGCTTTGCATTTCAGCACGGTTGAGGCAGCCAGGTGTTGGTATAGAGCAGGTTTTTGGCCCTTGTATTTAAATGTGGGATCATCTCTAGCAGCACATAAGATCTGATCTTTATTGCTGCAAATCGTGTACACAAGTTAGGATATAGGCCGGGAGGGGGTGGGCATGCCTCCAAGGACCGACTCTATGGTTACGATTGAGTTTAATGTGGAAGTCCTTCGGCTCCCTGAGAAGCGTGTGGAAAAGGTCTGTCACCATGGGCTGGATGGTTGCATCCTCCGTCCCAGATGCAATACCTCTGCTATGTATGTTGTTGAACCGGGACCTATTTTCGAGGTCCTATGTGTGCGCCTGGAGGTCAAGGTTTGGTTCTCACAGGCGAAGAACCTCTTGTTACAGGCCCTCTAACTCCTTAACCCTGCTGGATTCATTATCTTACAGGGTGTTGACACTCTCTCCGAGTGAATCTAAGTTCCGGCGCCCCTCCCTGAGGTCTGCTGATTATTCACGCTTCATAGAGGTGAGGTCTTCTTGAAGGGAAGCAAAAAGGGATTCCAGAAAGGGGTGGCTGACCGGGTCTCCGTGTCCTCAGCTCCCTCCACTTCTGTTGCGGGTTACAGGGGAGGGTGATTCTCAGATTGCGATTGGGTTGTCTTGAGAAGCATGTCCTTTACCGATCTATCCTTCTTTACTCTACCGGAGGCCATGACCAGGTTCACACCCCGTCTTGCAGGCTGTAGTCAACCTCATCTTGGTATGCGTGTAGTTAGAAGATTGGCCAAACCACAGGCTCCTTGGTAGCTTATTGCACTCTGCATGTTAGATAGGTTGCCCTGGGGGTTGAGGAGCTTGAGTTAGGGGAGCAGCAATGTCCTTCCCAGGGCTTCCGTTCAGTGGGGAATCGCCAGTAATCAAGGGGCCCTCAGGGGGGACGAGGTAGTCCTCTAGATCGTGTGGTGGAGTCCAGGCCTGGGTCTGTCCCCCTTCTGCTGCCTCCGCTCTCCCCTTTAGCACTCCCCACTCGTTGAGCATACCTGAAGGTGTCACTGCCCTCCTAGTTATGGTGGGGGATCCCAGGCCCGCAAGGTGCTCTTGAGTGGAACATGTCCATGGAAGGACTTCCTTTTGAGTTGGGTTGTGGGGTGGCATCGCCGTCGCGCTGCAAAGTTTTTCAGGCCTCTGCCATCTCTGTGCTCCTTATTTCATCCAACCACAGCCCCTCACCTCCTTGGCCTTGTGTTGCCTGCTTCTCCAGGAATTCACGGAACGAGGCCTCAGCCGTTCCGCCGCTCCCCTCAGCCGCCACAGTCCCCTGCACCATCTGCATTCCTCTTCGTCTGTAGGCCTTGTTTTACCCCTGCCCTTTGGCTCAAGGTTTTCTGGTCATCAGCTCGTCCCGGATGCTGGCCAGAGTTCCTCCCCAGCCAATGGTGGCACTGCCCCGCAGCCTGTGGTGCTCCTCATCGATGCGACTGGCCCGTTGTGGGTGCTCATTGGCCCTGGCCTCTTTGCCAGACAGCACCAAGGTTTCAGCGACCCTGCACCGCCAAAACCCCGGCACCAACTCTCCTGGCACAGCTTCTCTTCCACAGCTGCCTGTGCACCAGGCTCACTGGAGGCTGCAGCCCCCAGACTCAGCACGGCTCTTCGGTCTGCGGTCGGTGTTGCTCAATAGCTGGTGCGGCATTATATGGGGCCTCTCTCAGCCACGCTGCCGCTCCCCCAGCCCCTCGTGGACTAGTTCTTGAGCCACCCAGTATCTTTAACGCCGAGTCCTCACAGTCTGTTTCTCGCCACAGCGGGCTGCGAAGAGACAAAGAGACACGACCTAGCGAGTACAATCTTGGCCCTGCCCCCCAAAAAGATGTTTTTATAAGTGAATTCAAAGCTTGATCTGTTCTATGTTACATTAAGATCAGAATTTCATCCAGTTGGCATTGATACTCTAACCAAATTATTTTTGAGAGTTAAATATGGTCCTCTGATAGACCTTTGCCCTTCCATATTGAGAAAGCAAGTATGGTCAGCCGCCTAATGACTTAACTAAAGTCCTCTCTTAATCAAGGTACCTGTTGGACCTGGCCCTCTTTGCGGGGTCACTCCTAAACCGTTTTTGCTTTTATCTCTTATGTCTCTTAATTAGTTTTTGTTGGTGTTAGGACTCCCAACTTTACTACTTCCAACCAGTGTATAAATGCTTGTGATTTCTCCTTAAAACATGATACATCTGAGTGGTACATTTAATTTATTTTTGTATGTCCCTAGTATATGCACGGGAACCAAAAGCGGCCTTGGCAACTAGCTCGGCTGGCATACCAGGGAGGAGATGGGGCGGAGGAGCTGTTTGTCAGGGTCAGTTTTGGCCACTTTGTTTTACAGGTTACCGATATTGCAGCTATGCTGCAAAACCGGCCCCCGGGAACAAAAAGGCCCCCCGCATCCAAATATGGCCCCCGTCCTGGTGGCCCATTGGGGGAAAGCCTGGTGCCGGCTAAGGTCAGTCCGGCCCTGACTATATGGTACTACATGCACCAATGACCTGTAAATTAAGGGTCATATTTATCAAAGGTTTTGTGTCATTCTAGAGCCACGCAACGGGACACAGGGTGATACAAATCTAGACTGAGATTTAAGAGGCCAATCAAAGTCAGCTTACATGAGCCGAGTGACTTGGTAAATCTGGAGTAACGCAAAGCAGCTCAAGTCGCTGTCTTGCATTACTCTGTCCCAGGGAGGAATTCCATGGGTGGAGCATGGGTGTTCCTGCGAATCCACCCTTGAATTTGGGTGCCTTCCCAGATTTACCATGAGTGGTAGGCCTGGGAATGGGTCAAAATCCAGGGGAGGCATAATAAGGTGAAATATCTATATTTCGACTTGTTTGTTCCTCTATCAATGTGTGCTGCAGAATGCAGCACACGTAGAAAGAGGGACAAGCCTCACAGTATTGTATTTCTGCAGGAAGAAGTCCCCTCCTGCACAAAAACAATCTTGCTTTCCTTACAGGCCTATGTGCCCCATGGTACAAGGGTATCTGCGTTTGCGATAGGCAGCCACAAGTGCACCAGCGCAAGCAAAGAACAGGAATGCACAATGTAATGGTAAGTATGGTGCATTCATAGTGTCTACCTGTCACGCAGCACTGCAAGGTGTCTTGCTCCACTGTGTTGCATGACATTTTGAGAAATCTGACCTGAAATGCTGTCAGTGGACTTGCAGCATTGATTTTGCAATCCACTAAAGTAGCACTTTAAAACACAACTCAAACCTGCCAATCCGAGCTGGTGAAATAACTTTTTGCCAGGTCAAAACCACCTTTTTTAATACATATGGCATTCCTTGTTTAGGCCCTAAAAAGCTCACAAGGCATGGTGCATAGTAAATAGAAAGTAGGGCATATGTTTTTAAGTTTGCATGTCCTGGTTGTGAAAAAACTATTACATTAATTTTTCACTACTGCTAGGACTGTCTCGCCCATTTGATAACATTGTGTTACTGTAGTACATTTAAAATGTGCTTTTTGATGGGGAACAGGTAAGGATGTCAAATTTGGACTCAAAAGAATTGTAACTTAAAATCCTCTTTAATGGTAAAGTTTGATTTTTTGTTAAAATTCAGAGACTGCAAGATTACTTTTTCTTGTCCTGGCCATTTGGTGCCTTCTGCCAGTGTTCTGGGTCACAAGACTGTGAGTAATTTATCTGTTTGGCTTCGTATATTACTCCAAGTGAGATACACAGGGATTAGGTGTTGTCAGGTTGTGCCATGCTGCCGAGATAGCTGGGGATGGAGCTGTTTCCTGCCACACCTACGATTCAAAAGGGCTGCCTTTAGCATACACACCAAATCAAACCTGGCACTAGTCTTTTTCAATCCTGAATTCTTAGAGCCTTAGAACCAGATGTGGGGGTAGCATAAGAAATGCCTCCACGTCCTAGGCCATCACCAGGTATAACTATTGCAACCTCGGATCATCTTTTCAGTATGTTTCTGAACCTGTGGAAGACTTTAGAAGGATTTCATGGACCGCCAGATTACTGCCCTGCTGCTTGAGGCCTGCCGTGATCCCCAGAGGACTGCCATGTTGCTACCAAAATACTGCACTGCTGGTTGAGACCCGCCTTGCTTCCCAGAAGATGGCCCTGCTTCTAGAGCCCAACCTCTCTGCTAGAAGAGAACTGCACCATCTCCATGAAAGCAGGACAGCTAGATATGACTCTATGGTTTAATGGGGCCTCCTGTGTGAGCTACAGGAGCATAACGAGCTCCAGAGACCGTGAACCCTCACCTGGTCACTCTGCTAGAGTTAGTCCTTACAGCCTCTAAATGCTGCCCCCGTCCCCCATCCTGCACCTTTAGAAGTGGTGTTAGAGGTGCTGCTCCCACCTACCCTTAAATTTTTGACTTCAAAAACCTTTCACCATAAAGTGCTAGAAGAACCAGCAGAAGACTGGAACCAACCTGCCAACCGAGCCAACCAAGGTGCATTGCTAGTTGGTTTGACTATGCAGTAGCTCCAGCTAATTTCTTCACCTCAGCAGCAAATCCTGTTCACCTGGATTTCTCAGTGATGGCATCTGGCCTTTTGGAGCCCTCTTTGCCTACATCTTGTAGCTTTGTCCCGCTGGAGGTTTTCAGCTCCCAAAAAGTTGTCTAAGCTGAAAGGAAATAGTCTGCACCTGGCTCAATGTCAATCAGCTCTCCATCAACAATGCCAAACTCCTCAGCCTGGAAATTCAGCTTTTTCTGCTCAGAGCTTTTTCCTGCCATTGTCATTTGCTTCACCAAGCTCCCCAGCGATGACGAATCCTCTTTGGGCACAGCCTGCTGCCTTGCCCCATTGAACCTCACCTTTTCCTTCTTCTTTTCTTCAAACTTTCTTCTCAGTCCAAAGGTAAGCCAAGACCAGATCCAATCCACCTTGTGTATCTGACATGTGCTCCATTGCAGTAAACCCTAACTTTTGACTTTATATCGGTCTTGCGCAACCAAATACCCATGGTTGGCACTTTGATCTTTTAGGCTCTAGATTTTGCTGAAAACTTTTAAACATCATAACTTCAGTTGTGCTGATTGGATTTGTTTTGGTGTAATTACATTTATTAAAATGTATCTAAATGTTCTACATTGGGTTGGGATTTTTCTTGTCTTGTGTTTCACTTTATTACTGTTTATATGCTGCATAAATACTTTACACATTGCCTCTAAGTTAAGCCTGACTGTTTTTGTGCCAAGCTACCAGAAGGTTAAAGAAGAAGATTAATTTAGTAACTTTTAAGGTTTTCTCTGACCGGTATTGTGACTGTTGCTTCAGAAGGGCTCACCTCCCTTCCCCTCAACCAACAACCCAATTTCCCACAACAGCCTTATAACATTCATTTTGTAGATACGTGACACCAAAATCTGGGATGTGGCTGTGGTCAGTCTCACCAGGAAAAGTGGAGCACCCTCTTTTACAACGCAGAGCAAAACTTCAGAGAAAGTAGAACCCGGGAGAAGGGACAGGATAGAAAGAAGGCACTGTTGAGAGGAGAGTGACCAAGGGGAGTGAGGGAATAAGATAAGGAAATACTGAGAACAGAGCAGGCAGGGGGAGAGACAGTGAGAGAGCATGCACTTCTGCGCGTAGAGGGGGCCAAGGGAGGAAACGCATTAGAGCAGGAGATTTGTAGGCAAGAATTTTAGGAGGAAGAGGGAGAGCAATGACTGCTGAGGAAAGAATGTCCAGGCCGAAAGGAAATATAAAGAGTAAGAGCAACCACTGCTGGGGAGCAAGGAACTAGAGAGTGGAAGGCTGAGAAAGCAGGCATTGCTTGGGACAGATTGGAACTCAGTCAGGGCCTGACTCTCACTCAGGGGCATGCACCGCGCTTTCCCTGCCCTTCGCTTTTTCATCCTAAGGTATCAAAAGCGTGAGTCTTTAAACTGTTAAATATTAAACAGCTTTCACTATGTTTAATTGTTTTTTCTTTTCTGAGTTGCAATGTGCAATTGGTACCACCTACAATATACATTATTGCAACTTTCATTTGGGCTCACCAGGCATTTGAGAAAATAGATTCACCAAGTCCTCAAGTAGTTCTTTCCTTAGTATTATATCTAGTCACGTTCGGCGAGCAGTAGACTCACTAAAGATATCCAGATGCTGCATGGCCCATCTCCCATCAACCAAGAAGCACTGTTGGTAAAACTGCTCATATTGTAGTTTAGAACCTTTATATTGGAGCAAAAACAAACCTACCTCCATTGAAAAAATGATGTACGTTTCTATGCAAATCATTATCCTGAAAACTTCAGAATGCCAAAGACAAAACGCATAAAACAAGAGACTTGAGATGATGCTCAGGCATGAGAAACATCTGGTACCTAAGGGTATTCCAATGTAATTTATTTACTCTTATGTTACAGCCAGTCATCAATTTCTGATAGTGCACAGTTGTAAACAGCTTCCAACGTCGTATTTTTAAAATGTTTATTCTGGTATATTTATATAGCGTAAACTCCACCCGAAGGCACACACGTCCTTCATATGAGCACTAGCTGTATTATGCAATGATTTTTTTTGTGGGGGGGGGGGAAGGGGGTTGCACAGGGAGATTAAGAGAGTTGCAGAGAATCACAGGATGGTGAGCCCTGATGCCGAGACTCACAGCTGATTCCCAGTTGCAAAGTCGGCGCTATGATGTAATGCCAGATCCCTTTGGTCTGATTTTTTCATCAAACAGGGAATACAAAGGGATCAACACTCACTACCAAATTTCAAATAATCCACGGTATGACATCATTTCTGTCAGTAATAAGGTTAACACTACCTTCTTTGTTAGAGATCACCTAAGTTTTAATCCTGAATTTTTACGTCAAATATAACTCTATTTCAGCAAAGCCATAAAAGTTTGTTGAAATACAAGAAATATATAGGTAAAAGAAAAGTGTGACACATTATTACATTTTTAATGTAGAAGTTGTCACAATGCCAAGTATCAATCAACATTGGAACCCCCAAACTGTTAAAAATAACATAACATTCAAAAATTGATAACACCAATACCAGTGCATCACTATCCTAAAATCAATATAAAAGACATAATCATTTTATGACAGTTCTGCTCTTCGCCCACATCCGCCCTAAAATGTTTGCGACTGCACAGGTATACATTAACTGAAGGGTCCGATTTAAATAGCCTCAAAGCAATGCAGTGGCTAGATGTGTCCAATTGTCTGCAAATGGGAGACAGCAGTGCAGAGTGTGACTGGATATAAGCTGGGCATGCAAACAGCAAAAGTGGCAAAGACTCTTTTTGATCAAGACAGAAAGGGTAATTCCAAGAGACAGATTCCAACCATCTTGCAGTGAATGATTTCAGATGGAGCATCCCTACTTTACATTGATTGTGTCTAAAGGCCCCATAATTAAGTCCTAGTACTTCTCTAGGCCATACACTGATTTAAACATAAAATATTCCCCTGTCTAGCTCCTTTATACACAGACGACTATCTCAAACATCTATGCTCTGGCCCTTCCTTGCTTTCAGATAATGCTGATATTTCCAACCAGATCAATACCTCAATACCAGAACAACTAGAAAAACTAAGGAAGAAGCAAGTCCGACTGCAGCTAATGGTATTGATGCTGCCGGACTACCTCAAGGCAGAGGTAATTCCCTTGGGCCTTCAGGTTCGAAATATACCGGGTATCTTTACAGATAATCCCAAGTACACATCAAGCTTCAGCTACATAGGCACCACCTGCTCACGTCATTGGTTGGCATTAGGTATTGATACCGCAACCTAAACATTAAAATCACTAGAGACAGAAATCGCCGATATCCTAAAACAAATCGAGGATTCTAATACAACAACTGAAAGCAAAAAACTCATAGAACAGGTGGATAAGACCGTTGCAGACTTTTACAGAATTGAGCAGAATAAAAAATCAAATAAAGTCAAAAAAGACATAAAATCTTACAACATTGAAACAACCTACCCCTACTTGCAGAAAGACTTCTATACTAACAATTCATATACCAATCCCCAACAGAATAGACCTTGGCGAAGATATAATAGACGACAGAACCTGGTTGGTTTTTCCGACACCTCCGTCGAATCATCGGACAATTCAGACGCAGGCAAAGGCTCGAGTACATCGAGACGAGGGGGCGCACACCAGAACTCCAACTCTTTTTTACAGAGAGGCTAGCAAGAAGGGCGGGTCAAGAAAGCTCAGAGATGGTTCAACCCTCCTGGGGAACGGCGGACAAGGAACAACTACTACCAATGGTAACACCTGGCCCCTCACAGACTGATATAATCCCCATCTTTAATCTTACAAATCACTTGCTGGCACAAGACGAACTTTCCCTCCTCAAAAAGGGCTTGACCTTTGTCCCAACGATAGCACCTAATTTCATGGAGGTTCAGACAGAGCTCCTACGTTTTTTCAGGCGTATTCGCCTGAAGGCATTCTTCCAAATTCACCCGTCACCTGAAATCAAGGCACATACTCCTTTCCGCCCTCCCTCAACCTTTTTACCATCCGCTGGATTGGTACCACCAGAAGTGATTACGTTTGAGAAATTGGTTCTTAAAGACCTCTCAAACTTGGAACAACAAAGGAGATTCGTACCCTATAACATCACATTAAAGGAGAAACAGGCCATCAGTTCCCTTAAATCCAATGACTCCATAGTTATTAAAAGTGCAGACAAGGGTGGTGGGATTGTCATGCAGGAACTTGACTCCTACACTGCAGAGATCCAAAGACAGTTGGACAATAAAGATCACTACCTCAGGTTAGCATCCAACCCTACCAAGGAGATTCAGGATTTGATACGGAAAGTAACAGCAGATGCAGTATCAGAGGGTTTCCTGACAAAGAAAGAATTCAATTACCTAAATGTAAAAATCCCCAGGACCCCGGTAATATATACACTACCTAAAATTCACAAGAGTATGACCACCCCACCTGGCCGCCCGATTGTGTCAGCTTGCGGTTCCATCCTAGAACCTTTAGGGGCATTTGTTGATTTCTTTATAAAAGAATTTGTCCCCCCGACAGCTTGCTATGTATGAGACTCCATGTCCATGATCAATCTAGGCGAACACCACCCTTTCAACCCCACTACTGATACCTTGTGTACCATGGACGTGGAGTCTCTGTATACTAATATCCCGCAAACTGCGGCACTTCATGTTATACAGAAGACTTTAGATACACGACCACGCCCTCATGCTATCCCCACAACATTTATCTGTCAGTTACTGGAACTTTGCCTTACCCGAAATTTCTTTTCATTTAATGGCCTCTTTTACCAACAAATAAAGGGAACTTCTATGGGCGCGATTTTTGCCCCAAACTTGGCCATATTGTTTATGGATGAAATAGAAAGACATGTCATTCTGGTACCATCTAACCCCTTCTTCACCGGTATCATTATGTGGCGTAGATACATTGATGACATCTTCATGATATGGAGATTGGATATCAATGTTCTACGCCACTTTATGCACTGGATGAACAACAACTGTTCGGGCCTTAATTTCACCTTCGTATCTGATAGGTCCTCCATAAACTTTTTGGACTTAACAATTTTCCATCAGGAAGCTGAACTCCTTACACGGTTATTCAGAAAACCTACTGAGAGAAATACGTTGTTAGAATACACTAGCAATCACCCCAGGGCTCTGAGGGATTCGCTACCGTTCTCTCAATTCTTAAGGATTAGGAGAAACTGCTCAAACAAGGAGGATTACTTCAGAGAAAGCGCCATTCTGGCTAATAAACTCAAAGATAGGGGCTATCCCAGGAAAATTGTAAAAAACGCCATGAAAAGGGCGTGGTACCGCCCCCGAGAAACACTGCTGGTCTCAAACCCAAAGAAAAATATGGACAGAATAGCATGTGTAACAACTTTCTCCCCCCTCTCTAATAAACTGAGGAAAATGATTCTACAACATTGGCCTGTGATTAATGCAGGTATTCTAGAAATTGAGCGCCCCTTATTCGCTTTCAAAAAAAGTAAGAATTTAAAGGACCACTTGGTTCGAGCAGCCCTCCCCAGTCCTAACCATTCTTCTACACTTGAAGCGGCATGGGGTCTGTCCCCCATTGTTGGACATGTGAAATTTGGGGGATGTACTGTATGCAATTTGACCATTGAAGGCAAAACACTAGTGTTCAACAATATTACGTTCAAATGTAACATTCTTACAAACTGCAATACAAGTAATGTTATTTATCTCATCCAATGTCCCTGTAATAAAATTTATGTGGGCCAAACATCACAAAAAATCAAAACCCGCATCTGCCAGCATAGAAGCCGTATCAGGTGCAGGACACCGAACGCCCCGCTGGTAGAACACTTCACAGAAGCAAAACATGATGAGGATGATATCCGCTGGACTGTTCTAAAGGCACTGAAACTATCCCAAAGAGGAGGCAGCATGGCCAGTCTACTAAATAAAGAGGAACTGAAATGCATAATAATGCTGGACTCGATCCGTAATGGACTAATCCGGACAGAGGATTGGACTTCCCTCCTCTAAGTCAGGCACTGCTCTCTGCATACCATGTCTGCCAAAAACGTATGCAGATTTAAACTAACAATGACAATCACTAAATGTACGTTTCATGGCCAATTGCTCACCCTTAACAACTGGATAATTGATGTAGTACATATGTGATCCCGAATACAAACTAAGAGTGAGTCTAATGCTATGAATGTATCGCTGCTACTAATGTTATACAGACAATTTTGTGTAAATAGTCCTATGTGTATAAATAGTCCTATGTGTATAATGGTTGAGCTCCTTAGGTCAGCCCCTTCACCTCGGTGAGCACGTACCTTCACTCGATATAATCACGATATGTATTAACACCCCTAATTTAATCACCGGGTCGCACAGTAAAATCACACTCACATTATCACAATTAGTGCCATTCTCAGACCGTTCCAAAATGGCCGCCCTTTTCTATCATTGTACCTTGATTGGTCCTTCATCGGAATGGGCTCTAGGCCATTCCACAATGGCTGCCGCAAACGCAGTGGGAATGGCTAGTCCTTACTCCATGTTAGCAGCTCACCAGCCTTAACCACCCGGAAATGAACCGAGCGACACTGGTGCAGCGGATTCACGCTGACGGAGAAGAGGAGAGAGACCATCGTGTCTCCACCTTCAACCCACCATCGAGCATCTCGCCGACTAAGGTAAATGCCGGCCCTGGCCCCCCTAAAAAGCTGGTTAAATGTTAGCAACCCTAGCCATAATCTTGCGCCTTATTTACTTCATTTTCCTTCCAATCCAGCCCACGAGACCGCCGTACTAAAGCGGCTACATTCCCCAAGGAGCTACGCACTCCCACATCCGAGCCCCATTAACAAGGAAGACTCGTGAAACTACGGCCTTTTCAATCAAATTCGGACTTGACAAGGTAAAGGTTCTGCCCCGGCACTCGTTATGGGCACTCACACCAGACTCATCCTTTATCCCTCACAATTTAATTTCTGGTTCCAGGCACCTTCAATTCCTGGGCACTTGGCAGTACCCCTAATGCCCTACTGCGCCTGTCCAAGACCACTATAGAGACTTGGCAGGTTAGTAATATCTCTGGAAATGCGAACAGCCATCGCCGATTTCGACCGGGCACGAATAATATCACCCAACTTCGGTCGCAATGGCCATTACGAAACCGGCACGCATGGTATTAGTCAATTAACGTCTGCGCAACGACGATCACAACCCAAAATATCCGATGTACACAATGCGCCACCATTCAATGCCTCAGTAATTCGGCACTTTTCTCACGAGCACGCCAATTAAAATTGACAATGACCGTGTGCACAAATCACAACGTTGATCCTCTGCCGACTCCCTGCGCCGGTCACTAGCCTATCGTCGCACCGCCTTAATACCTGGCTAATTAGTCACTGATAGTTCACCAATTCACTGTGCCGATTTCTGGTTACCAGATTCCTAATTCTTTCACTCACCTGTTCAAGGAATATTGTTTATAGTGATGTGACGCAACTCTCACGGAGCCCTGAGTTGGCCCTCACTTGCATGGAATTATTTCACGCAGTTCAAACAGAACTATGAACAAAGATATTGGTTCTGACCAGGCGTGGCCAGTAAGCCACATATTGACCTCGCTACCGCAAATGTTTTTATGTCACTTTTTCAGGCGGATGCCTTATGCTGTTCTCTCATTTTCCTCCCCTTTACTTCCACAGGCGTTCGTAATGGAAACAGGCAGTGATTAATACAGTCCTGATGATGATCCCGGTTCATTAGGAGCCAGGGGATCGAAACATTGACGCTTAAAACAGTGTTGCATATAATCAATTTGTATATTAATCTGTATACACTGTATGTCGAAACTTGTTGTGATTGATTATTAATTCGCAAGCGACAGTTGGCTCCAAAAACTCTTTTTTGCCTGTAACAAACTTTCCTTCTGATTCACTTACTTTCTTCACCCTATGGTCTTTCTAATTCTTGGGATAGGTACAGGATTGTGCCCTATCTAAATGTTTGCATGTGACCCTCTTTCGGTCAATCAAATTCCTTCTAAGTCTAAATTAAACATTCCTCGCCCGGCTGGGCTAGGAAACTGAACTATAATACTGATTGTGGCCTATAAGTTTATTTGTTTGTTTATTGAATTCCCTGAGGACCCTTGTTCTCTTTAATAGCATATTACCCATGGTCCAAAGGTATCTTTTGGGTTCCCTTGTTTACATGAAAAATAGTGAAGTGCCTGCAACATTTTGCTCTTCCCTCTGCAGCATAAATGACCAATACTGTTTTTTTTGTGTCTCCTAGGAGGGTATTTAGAGTTCAGTAGGGGTTCAGTAGTGTCAAATATCCCTAAAGCCTAACAAAACAGACAATGTTTTGGTTGTGGTCAACCAGAGAATGTTTTAAATTCTATCTAACCTAATGATGACTTGTAAGGCAGCAGCATATTGAGCAAGCTCTGGGGTAGCCCATCATCTTCATCAGAATAAAATAGACCAAAGGGGGTCATTAAGGGCTACCTTTTTATCTCCCATTTCAAAAAAAGAAGGTGCAATGGTGTACTTCGTGGAAGATAAATCAGTGATCTTAAAAAATTCTCCAATTGCTCCACAACCGAAACGTCACCAAAGCCCCACAACTCACCACCATATAGTGATGAGCCAAGGGCCTTGGCCTCATACACCTGTGAAGCTGGCACTATTGGCTTAGTGAAAGAAGCCTGGTGTTCTTTCAGGACGGCACCAATAGTCTGTCTGTGCTTCAAGGAAGCACTACTGATATGTGGACACCATGACATATTGGCTGACAATTTGATTCCTAGGTAATTAAACACATCAACCCTCTCTAGGACCCTATCGCCTGGCATCAGCTTTTCCTTACCTTTTTATGGTTGCTAAACAGCATAAATTTAGTTTTGTCTGCGTTGATTTCTAAGCCACAACTTGACAAAAGGCAGCAAATTTGAAGAATGTTCAGGTCACTAAGGGTTTTCAATATTAAAAGAGTGTCAAATATACGGATCTTGGTGTTAGCTATAACAGGGACATCCACTGGGCAGTCAGAGTGATAGTCGCCCAATCCATTTAGATACAAAGTGAAGAGAGTGGCAACTAGTACACACTCTTGCAGAATACCTTTCAGCACTGGGATCTTGTCGATCAGTTGGCCCTGTTACCCCCATCTGACACAGGCGAAGTTATTCTCATGTAGCTTAATCAGTATTGACGGAATATTGTGAGGTATACCCATCGCTTTCAAAACCTGCCACAGCCTCAAGCATAGAACCAGGTCAAAGACACATTTTAGATTGACAGAAGCGACAAATAAGTTGCCCTTGCTGATCAGATCCATCTTCCAAAACAATTTGGATAAACCTAAATTCCTGCTCAATCGTAGAGGTTTTGGCTCTGAATCCCACTTGAAGTTGGCTTATAATATCCCAACCTGATATCCACATTTGATTTCATACCAGAACCAAACGAGAATAGACTTTTTTAACACAACAATAAGACTATTGAACCTATAATTCATATATACTGGTATAACTTCGGCGCCCTGCCAAGATTCTGGAATAGATGTTCATATATAATGATATAATGTCGCCCTTCATATATATTGGTATAACTTAAGGCACCCAGCCAAGATTCCTGAATAGATGTTTCCCAGAGCAATCACATTTGATAAAGCTACTATATTGTCAGCCTAGGCATCAGCATTATGAGCAAACAAATAAAGAGGAATGGCAACTGGGCCTGGAGCCCTTTTCCTCGCACATGTAGACAGTGAGTCTAGAACTTTCTCTCTAGTGAATGGGGAAGAGGTAACATTCTGGAGGCTACTATACAACAGAGTAACTTTGGTGCCAGGAACTACCTTCTCATAGTACAGGGCAGCAAAATGATTAACCTATTCTGAGGGTGGAAAAGGGTTTAGCGGTTCTTCCCCCCCAGGGATTTGTACCACTGGTAACCAAGTGAAGTGCGAACAGCCTCTGGACAACATGCTTCCGCTAACTCCTGCTATCCATTATTGTCACACTCTTCTTTGCATTCAATATGCTAAGTTTGTATTACTTTCTGATGGCTGCAATCATGGATGGCCTTTTCAACTTGATCGCTCTAGCTAGAGTGGGCCTCAGGTGCCCACACTCCCTGTTAGACCATCCATTGTCTTTTATTTGGGGGGCTTCTTCTTAAATCCTAAAATAAAGTGCAATCCTCGCAAAAAGTCTTTTTGCAACACACTAAAGTCTCGGTGGTCTTCTTCCTTTTCCATACTTTTTGCAATGGTACTCCGAGTTGCCTGAACATCTTTGTCGATGTTTGACAAGATTTCTGGCTTTCCATAACCTGATGCCATTTGAGGCGACATCTCTCATATATATGTACAACTATTGTATACTTATCAAAGAAAGCTAGCAGCCTAAGACATAGAGGGTCATAGTCTCTCCCCACTGTTTCCTACTACCTGTACTACCATGACACCCACTCTGGACCTCAATCTTAGGTCGATGAGGATGTAATCAATTCGGATTTTAGACAAATGGTTTTTAAAAGTGTATGCCTCCTTGGTATCGGAATTAGTACGACCCCCAATTCAATGGAGAGCGCTATCATCTGAAAAATGGCTTGGGTCCATCATTTGATTGAGTGAGGCTCCAGCTGGGGGATAGCCCAAGATTCTTACTCCTCAGCAGTGATTTCAATATTATCCATGACTAGGGACTCAAATGAAGAATTAAGGGCTAGATGTAGGTAATTCCCATTTACAGACTCTTAAATACCGAATTTTACCGAATCGATATTTAAGAGTCTGTAAATGGGAAGGGGGCAGATTTAGGTAATTCCGAATTTAGGAATACCAAATCTGTAAGATTCGGTATTTACCGATTCGGTAAATACCGAATCGGTATTGCCCATTGATTCCTATGGGCTTTGAAGCCCATAGGAATCAATGGGAAATACTGATTCGGTATTTACCGAATCGGTAAATACCGAATCCTGCAAGGGTGCAGGGGGTGTCACTTTGACACCCTCTAGCACCCCAAGTACAGGCTTCTGTGAATGTGGCACACATACATGCCCTAAGGGCATGTCTGTGTGTCACATGGCACCGGTGTGCATGCACAGATGTGGATGCACACCTGAATTCGGTATTTTACCACACAATAGGATTGTGTGGTAAAATACCGACTCTTAAGGGCCTGTGGCACTGTCATATGGATACTTCATTACATATATTGCGTTAAGTTAGCATGAGTGTATTACATGTTTAAACAGCCGTTTTTCCTTCAGGCTTCAGTTTTGCACACGACACGTACTTGTTGTTGTAGCTTTCAGCCTAGAAGTGGTGAGGTGTTTTATTTGAGAATAATATGTTATTCCTAAGCTATCAGCTTTGCCTTGTACACTTGGTACAACTGTCTGCACACTGAGAGCTGCACACTCTAAGATTAACCTAACACAAGGTTGCTGGGAAGTCTGATCCTCGCACCAC
Source organism: Lissotriton vulgaris (assembly GCF_964263255.1). Classification (NCBI taxonomy): domain Eukaryota; kingdom Metazoa; phylum Chordata; class Amphibia; order Caudata; family Salamandridae; genus Lissotriton; species Lissotriton vulgaris. Next base: position 99,539 of record NW_028249772.1, read on the forward strand.
ATTAGACATTAGACATAACACAAATAATGTTGATGCCAACATTTTGGGCTCTACGCGGGTTTAAGATAGAGTTACACGGAATGAACGCAGACACTTGGTGCTGCGCATGAAGAGAACTGGTAGATGCTGATGTGAACTGCTCCTACTGACATTGAGAGGTATGGGGTCGCCCTGCTAAAGCCCGAATGAGACCTTCTTAGATATAATATAATATGCTAGATAGGGTGCGCGAAATATAGGTGATATAGATTTCTATAGAAATTGCATTATAACATGCTAGCACCTTTTGCTTACTATGGATTAGTGACTATGCTGCTGACTCTGATTTTTATAATCTGCATTTTGGTATTATACAAGATACTGCGTTTGAGAACTTTGCATTGAATAATAAATATTTCAAACTTGCACTTGTGTTCTTTGACTCTCAGTTTTGGTTTGAAATGATTATAGAACGAAAGAGTGTTCATGTGTTCCACGACTCCTGAGGTATTCTAAAGATCATGTTCTGGTTTGTCTAATACATGTATCATTCCATAATGATCCATGAGACACTGTAGCTAGCTAGGTAACTAGATTTCTGACACTGAGATGAGTTTTTGGATCATCATAACTCACTAAGGTTCTAGATCTCTATGCACAGTTCTGTGGGAGAACGGAAACCCTGCTACATGGCGCCCAACGGATTGGTTGGCCGTATTTCATGACACTCGAGTAGTATATCATTCAGACCTTGACACCTTCATTCCCGTTTCCGGAAAACGGTGGTGTCGGAAAAACCTACCTATTTATGTGATAGGTGTTTTCAAGCTTGAATTCTTCTAAAAAACGGTTTCTTTGAATTACTACCCAGTTGTGCTACACTCAGTTCTTTGTCTGGTCTTTCATCTTCCTGTGCTAACATGGCAGTGGAAATAGCGCAGCATAGCCGCGTCGCGGTTCGCGATCACTTGCGGGGATATAATGTACCCGCTGAAGGCTTAGCTGTGGTTCTAGTTGTGAGTGCGGAACATGCGTACCCGTACGAATTGTTTTATTCCTGGGTGACATTTCCGGAAGTAGACGCTAATTCGGGTGTCTATCACACATACACTGCCTCAGCAGTACCGGCAGCTTATGCTCCGTACAGGGCACTGGAAGTACCTATTGACGCTTGGCAGCACGGTGTTTGGTTTGGTGGCGCCCTACCCCATTCTTTGAACGCTACGAGGTTAGGTCCTTTGTCCATTCCGGGCACAAATTGGCCCGCCTTGGGTGGATTTACTCCTCATCCTAATCGCGCCACGTGTAACGTAGCCGACCTGAGGCGTCTACATGAGGTCTCGGTTGGAGTGATTAGAGCGCTTGTTCATTACATTAGTCGTAATATTCAAGGCGCAGCCCCCGCAGGTGCGCAGCTTCGAGCAGAACAGGCTGGTTTGAAAATCAGTCCTGTCTTGGTGAATTCCGTTATGGGCAGAAAGCCAGATAGTACGGATGAATTTCCTTACTGGCTAGCCGAGAAATTCGACCAGTTAGAGGCTGTGTTTCCTAATACGACTCCGAGTGAAAAACACCGGATTCTTACGCTTAGTTTACCGAAGGAAATAGCCCCGGACCTTGCTGACTGTGAGACATGGGGTAAGACTTTTGCAGCGGTTTACTCGAGGTGCTTTGGCACACCGTCAGTTTCGAACCTGTCTGCGATCCTCAAGCGTGTTCAGGATGATCACGGACCTGAGTCGGCGGTTGAGTTGGGTATGCGCCTGAACGGTTCATTTGAGACAGTTTGCGGTATTATCCTTGCCAATGTAAAAGGGGATGCAATGAACTTTCAGGTGGCCAATGGTCTGGCGTTAGTACCCGATGCCGAGAAACCCCGTCAGCTGGCAAAAATTATTGTGGCGGCTTATAAAACGGTTGGCCGCAATTCAAGGGGTGCGAAGGTTTTTCTGGAAAAAGAAAAGAAGCAACCCCAGGGGCAGTCTTCGGAAACAGGTGGACAGCCCAAGTCCAAAAAACAAACTTGGCCGAAAAAGCAGAATAGGGGTAAACAACAGCAACAACAGACACAGGTCTCTAGTCCGACACCTTCGCCACCTGCGCAGTCTGAGCGAGTTTATGAATTGCGCGATCGCGCTACGATTAAATCGCCTGACAGATATCAGGCAACTGACCAACGCTCTCCTCGTTCCTTTCAGGACTCATCGGCTCCGTCAACCGGTGGTGGAGGGGGCGGCAGGGGCAGGGGTGGTCAGCAAGGACGTGGCCAGCCCCGCACGCGAAGTGAAGGGGACAAGCGGGACGACTCTACGCCAAAGAGACCGCAGTTTGCCAAGAAGAAAGTCGCTGCCTTAACGGCGCATCGATATGCCCCAGATAGTGAGAACGCGGCTTCGGAATCTGACGTGGGCTCTGACCTTGCTGGACAGCGCGGCGGAGATTACCATAGTGAGAGAGGCCCTCCGTCCACTGTTGAAGGTGACAGCGACTGACACTTATGTTGTAATCGAAACAGCTGATACACATGTTGCTCCCCCTGAAAGGCTTTTTGAAATTGTCCTGTTAATTGAAGGTGACATGCAGCGAACTGTAAAAGGGGTATTTTGGGAAAATCTTTCGGATACGTATAACATTTTACTTTCGGAGGCTGACTGGCCCCCACCTTTTGTTCTCGCAGCTCCGCGAGGGGAGGAGGTAATCCTCCCCAGTTTCGCGCACACTGTACCGAGAGTGGAAGCGCTGCATTTTGCAGAAGAGTGGGCTCTGGCGCTTGCGCCGGCTGTGTACCGAAATCAGTGTGGCTGGGATAAATTGTCCCCTAGCCATGAGATTCCATTACGGTCACAGCCTCAGCCACAACCCCAGTACCCCATACGGCGTGAAGCTAAAGCTTCGGTCGCGGCTATCCTTGAACAATTGGAATATCAAGGTGTAATTGAAACGTGTGTGTCACCAATGAATAATCCCCTTTTTACTGTTAACAAGCCGGACGGCTCATATCGTCTAGTTTTGGATTACCGGCATTTGAACTCGCATTGCCGTAACTGTGCAGTACAGAATACTCACGGCTCTGCCCTAGTGAATAGTCTTGAGCGTAAACGGTTCAAAACCACGCTTGACATTTCCAATGGTTTTTATGCACATAGATTAGATGGTCTAAGTTCCCAATGGACCAGTTTTACATGCGGCGGCGTACAAAAAAAGTTTAAACGACTCCCAATGGGATACAAAAATAGTCCTGGAGTGTTTTCCGCTCGCATTGTCTCTCTTTTGGAGAGTTTCGACCCAGTTGCATGTTCGTATGTGGATGACATTTATCTCACAGACGACGAGCTTTGGGTGCATCTGTGTCGAGTAAACAGCATAATTTGTAACTTTGCAGACATGGGTTACAAGTTTAACTTTGCTAAATCACACATTGCAGAGTACACAGTGTTGTTTCTAGGTTATGAACTTAACCATGAAGGAAAGGGATTGGCTCCTCACTTCCTGGAGAAGTGCGCGCAGTTGCGCTCTCCGACAACACTGAAAAAATTACAGTCTTTACTGGGTTTTTTAAATTTCGGGAGGACATACATTCCGGAATATGCCCAGCGTATCAAGCCTTTATATGCCTTGGTACAACCATCTTTTTCCAAATCATGCTGGCTGCCTGAGCATTCAGCCATTCTGCAGTCTTTGCAGGCTGATTTGCTCACTTCTGACTACTTACAGACCCGTGATAACCGGACCAACCTGGTGATAAGAATAATCCCTGGGACGGTGGGTTTCACGTACCTGACTTTTAATGAGGGGGATACTGTACCTATTGCTTACAAATCACACTTGTACACTTCGGCTGAACTGCGTTTTTCCACTGTGGAGAAAGTGTTAACGGCTGTGCAGATGGCAATTCTTAAGGAACGTGCCCTGTCGCAGGGAAAGCGCATGTTGGTTGTTACCCCTTGTCCTGCCTTGGAGGCGGTCACGAAAGCCAGTGTACCTAATTCTAAAGCTTTGCACCCTCGGTGGATTCAGTGGGCTACTTCCTTGACATCTCAGGATGTCACGTTTATTTTTGACGCCGCTTTACGGTCGCAGGAGTATTTACAGTATGAATTTGTTCATCCTGCTCCTTTAGCAATGCGGCCGTTGGAGGATTTCCACTGTATCATTTACACGGATGGTTCGGCGCAGGTTGCGCATGGCTCTAAACATGCCTACGTTTCCGCTTGCGCCATTGTGGTCGGTGCCATGGTGAACGATGAGTTCAAGTCCAGTGTCGTGCACACGCAGACACTTGGAGACTGCACCGCACAATTAGCAGAGCTCCGTGCTCTTATGCTTGCATTGGAGTACGCAGATCCTAGTGTGACAACTTTAATCGTAAGTGATTCTTACTACTGTGTCCAGTCTTAAAATGAGAACTTGTTCTTTTGGATTCAGAATGATTTTCGTGATTCCAAAGGTAGCACAATAAAACATAAAATGATCTGGGTCCGAGTGGCGGAACTTAAAGAAAAGCTGCCGCTCGTGTTTGTAATTCATACTCTCGGCCACCAGCGCGTGGGAGTCCACGCTGTTGGCAATTCGCTTGCTGATGAGGCAGCGAAGTCTGCGGTATCAAAATACTTAGTTGCAGCGGTCACGAGGTCCAAGAGCAAAATAGATGACGACATCTTGGCGGCTGTTGCTGCCACGGCGAAGGGAGGTAAATATCCTGCGGGGTTCCCTTCGAAATACACATACCACTTAAGTCCCGATAAGGTTCCTTATGTGAAAATTCCTGAAGTTGGAGAGCGTCTGATTCCCAACTCGGATCGCAGAGCTTCTCTGATTACAGTGGCTCATGAAGGTGTGGCGTCTGCGCATGCGGGCGTCTCAGCCACTGTATCACAGCTACAACAGAGGTTCTGGTGGCGGGGACTGTACAAACAGACGCGCGATTATGTCCTTATGTGTGACATTTGTCAGCAGATTAAGCCTTCTACTGCTGCGCGTCCGCCTCAGACAAAGTTGTACATTTCTAATAAACCGCTTGGTTGTGTTTATTTGGATCACTGCGGTCCTTTCTCTTCTGATACTACGTATAAATACATCTTAGTAGCAGTTGACTCATGCACACGCTTTGTGTGGTTATGGCCGCATCGCAGCGCTGATTCACGGACTGTCATTAAGGATTTGCGTGTCTTTGTGGGAATCTTTGCTTGTGGTGCTTTCCATTCGGACCAGGGTCCGGCTTTCGCCTCTAAGGCGTATAAGGATGCTATGGTTTCGTTGGGAGTACAGGTGAAGTTTTCAAGCCCCTACAGGCCTGAGGGCAATTCTGTGGTAGAAAGAATGAACCGCGACTTAAAGCAATCTTTGACAGCCCGAGTTATAGGCACTGGTAGAAACTGGCTGTCCCACCTCTATGGCGTGCAGCGTGCGCTTAATAATCTCCCTAGAAGGTCTCTGGGTGGGCGGACCCCATACGAAATGCTCTTTGGTATCAAGATGTACGTCCCTGACCTTGATGGTGCAGACTGCCAGGCCCAGGCCGCGGCCTTTGACGTAGATGAACATTGCAATGTTTTACAGGATCTACAAAAGACCAGAGACAGTCTTGCAAAGGAACACTTGCCCTCCACGTCGGATGATGCGTTGCAGATCCCGGTAGTTGGCTGGCTACCCCAAGTTGGAGAACTGGTTCGAGAGAAGATCGATAACAAAAAGGAATTTGGTCCCTCATATCGAGCGCCAGTTCGGGTCCTTGGAGTGAAGGGCACAAGAACAGTCATTTTACCACCACTTCCAGGTCGTAAAGAAAACAGATTTATTTCTATTGACAATGTCAAGACACACAGGGTGGCCGATTCTTCATAGCATGACACCGGCTGTATCCTGTCCTTCCGTGGTGAGGCACTCTGTGCTGGCTATTACATCCGGTGCAAATCAGGAGGTGTCCCTCGAGATGCCTGCCATGACAAGTCCTTTATTAAATACTATTCCTGTTACTAACATTGATGAGGTGACCTATGCAGATCCTGCTGATTTATCCATGTCCGATTTACATGCACGTTTGGCTAACCAGTCCAGATTCTCTTTTGACTCTGTTTCGGAACTTTCAAAAAAACCATCAACTGTTGCAAAATATGCCACGTTGTTTAAAAAACATTTTTTAATTCCGCCTTGGACATACGTTTGGCTGATACTATTTTCGTTTTATCTTTTTATGTCAATTGGTTTTGTGTTTTATTTTTTCCGCCTGATTGATGGCCATTATGTGAAAGAAAGAACAGGAATTCGGTACCTTAATGGAACATTGGCCCCTCACTCCTCCTCGCATTCAGCACACAGACTAAAGAGAGACTTACATTCAGTACAAATTACTGCTTGGCCTGTCCTTGATGGGATTGTGTGGGATGCGGTTAGGTTTCAGATACATGGCCCCACAGAAGTTATTAATGTTCCTAATGTGCTTAGAGTAAACATGGGAGATGTGATTAAGCAAAATATTCGTTCTGATGATTGGGATCTTCAGGCAGTAGAAGCATTATTCTCTGATTTAAAATATTATGCGGCCTTTGATGATGAGGATTTATATTTAGATTCTGTCAATTATGGTGATTTATTTTGTTACCAACATTATGGAAATCATTTCTTGCACAAGACAAGTTCCAGGCGGGTTCCTGTGAATTACACTCAGTGGGAACATTGCCCTGCTCCTTTACAGGGGAGCTCAAGTACTTTTTTGGGAAAATACTCTTACTTTACAGATTTTAATCAATCAAATCCTGAGTCGTTTTACTTCAAGGTGAAACAGAAATCAATGCCAAAAGTTAGACTGACTGACACAAAATTGTTGTATTCAAAGTCCTTTCTAGAAAGGTTATCTGTGGATGGCTATGAGTTATGGAAGGATGTTATTGACCTTAAATCGGTTTGGGGTACCAAAGATTGGCAGGTACAAGGCACTGAGGCTTTGCATCGTGCATGTCTCATCCCAAATCACATGTTGTTTTTAAATTCGACTATTTCCCAAACAACGTGTTTTGGATTGGCTACATCTAAAAAATTAAATACCCCTACTATCCCTGATTTGGAAGAATATTCAGGTTGGAGTAATTTCACTACCTTGTCCATAAATCAGATACAAGCTCTTTTGCAAAATTCCTCCTTTAATATTTCCAGTTTTGATCCGGATGGGTGGCTTTTATGGCAAAGAAGCTCTGATTCTTGCCAAAGTCGTTTTTTGGGTTTGTCTGAGGGTTTTACACACATCAGGCCAGATCCCAGGTTTGACCAAGATCACACTGTTACAACTTATTCAGTAGGCAAATTGTGTCAGAACTGGTTACAACATTCCACTTTAGCTGCAGTTAAACTGCATTTGTCCCAGTTGAATGAAAACATAGAGTTAAATGATTTTATAAAAGGCCCAACTATGGGTAGGTCTAAACGCTTTATTTATGCTATTTACAATGAAATTTGGAAATTTTCAAGAGTCGAAGCAGCTAAACGCCTGAGGGCTATTGATCAAGCCAATTTGGAAAAAGTGCTTGCAGTGGTTGATAATAGTATTAACACGCTTTCTTCCAGAATTTACACATTGGATAATATTGTTTCTTCTGTTGTTGATATTGTACATGATGAAGTGTCCACGTTATACCATGGTCAAAATCAATTACGTTCTGTAATGCAGTTTGCCTGGACTCTACAGACAATTAAGGCTGGTCGAGTTCCCTGGACCTCATTGAACGTTTCATCACTTTTTGCCCCTTTTAATCTTACTGATAAACAACGCATGCTTTCAATGCGTGATGCATCGTTTTCTATGTTACATATTGAGAAGCTAGAATCCTTACCTTTTTCTGTTGCTGAAACCACCACTGCCACGTGGCTTATTCATGGTTTAATTACATTACCATTTCCCTTATATAAATTTACTAACTGTATGCGGTATATTGCTATAGGACGATATGAGCCACTAGGCAATGCATTCCTACATGAGGCTTGGTCATTACCATACACATACAGATGTCTGAAAGATGGAAAAGAAGTGAATCTTAATGGTGAGGAATGCACACAGTCACCTGACCATTCATTAATATGCAGACACATTCAGTTACACGGTTCTTGTAATCAGGACCGCCCAAATTTAGCATGTGTTTTAAAAGGCACGCCAGTTCCAGCAGTAGTGCCCACATTTACATTATTAGCTAATGGTAGTTATTTGCTTTTAAACAATGAATTATGTTGTGGTTTATTAATTGGTGTGGCTTATATAGTTACTGTATCAGAGCGTGTAGTGTGCTGCAAGAACGTTCTATACCCACCCACGCATGGCTCTTCAGATGTCTCCATCTGGCCTCGGATCCCAACCTTGGAAGCGAAATTCAATGGTTTAAGCAGAATAAGGGCTCTTTTGTCTCAAAAACAAGTGACCCTGAGTTCGGCCCGGGAAACTTATGTCCTTCACATAGCTAACACCCGCACAGAGGTGCAGGCGCTTTTAAACACTGATTTGCCATTTCATTTCTGCGAGCTGGTACACCAGATTTTTAATGCTTCTTCAACGACTGGGCTGGCGCATTTTTTTAAACTAGTAAGCAGTGGACTCGTGACTACGTTTGAAAAAGTTTTTGGTATCATTCCCACGTTTTTCCACACTATTTTTGGGAGTTTGTTTGGTGGAATACCTGTGTTGCTGGCTGTGGCCGCAGGCTTTCTGTTGGTGTTTTACTTCATAAAACATGGATGCCCATCCTGCGCAAGACGCCGTTCAACGCCTCCTGACACTGTGCCGTAATCGGATGCTCAATTACTATGGAACTTTGCCGCTTGCAGCATTAAGCACGGCCTATAGATTGTCATTTCGGTTCACCGACTTCACGTGTGTCCAACCTGTGTTTCACTGCCTAAACTGCGAGTTCGATTGGGCCATTGATTTGTGCCTATGCTTGAGGACTGCTCCTGACGTCGATTTTGATCAGCTAATGCGTCCCGTTGTGGCTCACGAGCTGATCTGTTCTGGCGAGAGAGTTATGGCCTTGGCAGCGATAAATGGAGTTCTGGGCCAATGGGAGATCTCTGCAGCGGCGAATGCCTTTCTGACACACAGCGTTCTGGTGAACCCACCGAGTTGTCCTCTGACGTTGCAAGAGGATCCGATGCTGGAGGAGCACGTATGTTCTTTCCCATTGCTAAATTGGATGGCTGAACTATTTTCGGATGATGGCAGTGATTTCATACTGGAGGCTGTTGCAACTTTCTTTGCATATACTTTCCAATCGTGAGATGCCTGGAAGGAATGCTTTGTTGTGAAATATGACTTTCCCCTCGCTGAATTGGAGGGATGGACTATGTTCAGCTGATGGAGAGTTCGCTCACGTGAGGTTGCTGGAGATAACGTCTAAGTGGCACATGACTTTGGATATCGGATGAGTGCCTTGGTTTTTTCTCTTACAAACATTTGAATGGATGCGACCTGGTCATACATTTCATAATTTTTTGAACCGGGCGGAAGACTTTTGGTTCAAGACTTTTGATATTTTTTAGATTTGATGCCACTGTAGGCATTCATACATATTCATTCATACATATTCATTCATACATATTTTTAGCTTATTTTGGCTCAAAACTATTGAATTTTGCTTTCAAATTGTGTATCTGATTTAGTATTGCCTTTTCCCTTATGATTGGCGGTGCTCGGACCAATGGGGGGGTGTCATATGGATACTTCATTACATATATTGCGTTAAGTTAGCATGAGTGTATTACATGTTTAAACAGCCGTTTTTCCTTCAGGCTTCAGTTTTGCACACGACACGTACTTGTTGTTGTAGCTTTCAGCCTAGAAGTGGTGAGGTGTTTTATTTGAGAATAATATGTTATTCCTAAGCTATCAGCTTTGCCTTGTACACTTGGTACAACTGTCTGCACACTGAGAGCTGCACACTCTAAGATTAACCTAACACAAGGTTGCTGGGAAGTCTGATCCTCGCACCACATTAGACATTAGACATAACACAAATAATGTTGATGCCAACATTTTGGGCTCTACGCGGGTTTAAGATAGAGTTACACGGAATGAACGCAGACACTTGGTGCTGCGCATGAAGAGAACTGGTAGATGCTGATGTGAACTGCTCCTACTGACATTGAGAGGTATGGGGTCGCCCTGCTAAAGCCCGAATGAGACCTTCTTAGATATAATATAATATGCTAGATAGGGTGCGCGAAATATAGGTGATATAGATTTCTATAGAAATTGCATTATAACATGCTAGCACCTTTTGCTTACTATGGATTAGTGACTATGCTGCTGACTCTGATTTTTATAATCTGCATTTTGGTATTATACAAGATACTGCGTTTGAGAACTTTGCATTGAATAATAAATATTTCAAACTTGCACTTGTGTTCTTTGACTCTCAGTTTTGGTTTGAAATGATTATAGAACGAAAGAGTGTTCATGTGTTCCACGACTCCTGAGGTATTCTAAAGATCATGTTCTGGTTTGTCTAATACATGTATCATTCCATAATGATCCATGAGACACTGTAGCTAGCTAGGTAACTAGATTTCTGACACTGAGATGAGTTTTTGGATCATCCTAACTCACTAAGGTTCTAGATCTCTATGCACAGTTCTGTGGGAGAACGGAAACCCTGCTACAGCACTTTTAGGAGTGTCAGCTACATATGGATTTACCGATTCGGTAAATATACCGATTCGGTATTTTACGGAATCGGTATATTTACCGAATCAGTAAAATTACTGATTCGGTAAAATTACCGATTTGGTAGGCCCCCTACCTCTGAAAAGCCTAATACCGGTCGGAAACGGCCGAAATCGGCCATTTCCGACCGGTATTAGGACTCCTACATCTGGTCCTTTGTCCCCTGCAATGATCATATATAAACTTGAACAAGACTTAGCCAGATGAAAATCTAGGGCTTGAATTGTCACTGAGGTGTGTCTACCCTTAACCATATGTGCATATATGTTGAAGATCATCACACTATGGTCCCTCGCCCTACTTACTTCAATGCCTAGTATGTCAGTACAATCAATTGTTTATCGGAAAATCTTACAATTTGGGAAGGAATTCACCCATATTGTTAGACCACCCATAGGTCTTACAAACCTATTAGGCTTAGCTGAAAAATTGAAAAGACACGTTGTGAGAAGTTGGCCTGGTATATGCTGTCCACTAATTAAAGTGGGCAACTTGCACTAGTCCAAACAACCTTTATGGTGATTTAAGAGGTCAAAGAGGACCTTAGAAAGCTTTCCAAGTAGTAGCTGTTGAGCGCAGACTTCAGGCTTAGTCTTGAAGGAATGTTAAGTAGCTTATTTTACCAGAATTCAGTCTTATAGTTTTGGTTAAAGGAAAGGAGAACCACACAGTAGTTATACAAATATGTATTTATTAATCTAACACTATCTAGTATGACACAGTATCTCCTACATGGATATAATCACAAAGCACACACTACTTGAGCACAGAAATGACAGTAAATAGCACTAATTCACAGTGGGCCCCAGTGGGGGACCAAACCATATACTAAGTGAGTGGTATAAGAACCACAACTCAAGTCAAGACAGTGTTGAGAGAACGTAGAATCGCTGGGACCCCAAGGAACCACCCAAGGTGAGTACATAGGGACCCCACTGAGGACGGGTGCAGTGTGGGGACTCTGCACAATTGTACGGAAAAGTCGCGGTGGAAGTTGTAGAGTTTAAGGACCCTTCCCACTGGACTTCAAAGAAGCCCAGTGGAAGACAGAAGGTTGTAGAGCCACCCACCTGTGGATACTGAGATACCCAAGTTACCTATCCCAGGGAAGCCGGGTGCATAGGTCTGAAGTGGTGTCGGAAACCGCAGTCAAACCCAATGGAGGACTTGGAAGAAGAGCTGCTGCTGGAAGGAAGAAAAGTGTCAGTTGGAATCCAAAGGTGGATTCTTGTTGAGAAGTACCTAAAAGCAGAGGGGACAGAGTCTGGGTCACTTGTGAGTGACCAGGGGCTTGGTAGACGAATGCTCACCGATGTCGGGTGCTTCAGGTGAGTGGATGGAGTCCTTGATTCTGTAGCTACAGGGACCAGGAGATGTCAAGGACAACCAGGAGCTGGATATGAGCTGTTCCATCAAAGATGTAGAGTGCTGAGGGGTCGGTGTCTGGTAGGAGAACCAACAAGCCTTGGCAACTGCAACCCACGCAGAAGGTAAGAATGGGTAAGGCTCAGACCAGCAAGATGCAGGAGACTCACCACAGCTAGAGGAGTCCTGGCAGGCCTGGAGCAACCATGGGACCCCAAGAAAAGAAAAGTGGACCCTCAAGTGGACCCAAAGGCCAGATGCAGAGGAGTCGCGAGAGGACCTCAAGCGTTTCACCAAACAACAGCCCACAGAGCTTTTGGTGTGAGGAGGTCAAAGCTCTTGGTAGGAAATGGTGCCAGAGGTTAGGGCTACTCAGAGCCCAATGTACTTGCAAATAAAGACAGTGCGCAGAGGTTCGGGTATTGCAGCCACCATGAGCGATACTAGCCTCAAAATTGGTAAGAGGGCAGCTTGGGCCTCAAGGGACATAGAAACCCACCTCCTGTGTTGCTGGACCCTTCAGAGAAGTTAGGAGCTTGGGATCAGCAGACTGGCCAACAGTGATGAGGTGCCTGTGAATGCTGGGGAGGGACTCCTTCACTCCGAGGTAGACATTTTTTGGTTGTACTTGATGCTCCACAGGTCCTGCATGTGTCCTGTGTGGTGCTCGTCATGAGCCTCGGCACTCCAGTGCTCATGACGAGCTCAGCTCTCATGAGCTGTGGAACGCTCGCATGCGGGGATAATTCCCCTGCTGTGCTGAGCGTTCCACGGGAACGATGCGGCCATGACGAGCTGAGCTCGTCATGAGCACAGGAGCGCATTGCCTCATGACGAGTTCAGCTCGTCATGAGCATGGGGGGCACTTTGCGCGCTCCCCTTCCCCCCCCCAGCACAGCGGGGATTAACCCCCGCAGCGAAGGGGTTAAAATATTTATGATGCAATAAGTATTTATATTTATCCTTTTTGTACAATTTTTAGAGGCTAACTTCATGATGATTTTATTCAGTGTATTGAGGCAGAGAATGACTATTTTTAAATCATTTTTTGTATTGATTTTTTTTATAAATTCTCTTTACCTCCCATACAAGTGAATCACAAATTATGGCTCCTCTTAGTAACTTGTTTTTATCCAGTGGGGTAGTAATGAATTAATGTGTGATCACAAGCTATATTGATATATACTTTTGTACATCGCATATTTTTGCACATAATGCATTTAAGCACCAATTTAGGCAAGGGCATTACCGTGTTTCTTGCATCTCAGTGGTAGCTGTTCATAAATTGTTTAGCTTCATTATTGTTTAAAGCACAGGTTGAAGTTACTCCATTCTTTTTCTGCTTCAGCATTACTTATGGCTCAATGGCAGATTAAGTATTGATGTGCATCAGTGGCTCAGGGTGTAATATTAACAACTATGTTCTAATCTACATTTTCCCGCTTACTGATGTTTGCCAATTACATGAACAGCTGCACTTTATATTTATTCAATGCATCTGGGCTGCCTACCCCACTATGGGGCTTATTATGTTTTACACAAGCCTGCACTGATAATATTTTTTTTGCACGGTAATTGTTATTTGCACACCCTTGGAGATTAACTTTAAATATTGCTGTTTATCAAATTCTATTTACCAATGTAACAAGGTAACTATTGCGACCCCAGTAGTATGTTTTCTATATCCTCAGATTCACTGGTCATGTGACATTTAGCACTAGCACTTTAAAAGGGTGGCTTGCACTGTGAGCATCATGTGATCAAGGCCTCTTGGGAGGACGAAACGCGTCAAGGCGGTGCATGGTGTCTATGGAAATAAATAATTTCATGCACTTAACTTCCTGGGTCCGTGTTCGTCTTTGCCTTTGAAGACGGAGTTCTGCTCATATATATATATATGTATGTGTGTGTGTGTGTGTTTGTGTGTGCGCGTGTGTGTGTGTGTGTGTGTGTGTGGAATGCTAACCCTTGCTCCTCTTATATCTGCCACTTTTGACTAGCATTGCTGCCAGCTTTCCCGGATCAATGCATGATGTGCTGTTCTAGCCAGGTTTTTCTTTTAATTCTCAGATTTGAAATTCACTTTTGTAATGGAATAAACAGGACTACAAGTCCCAGAATTTTAAAAACAAATCTGGACTGGGGACATGGGAAACTTGGCAGGGCTCCTCCAGTCCATTCATCTACCACGTCAGCCCCAATTTATGGGATCCTTTAGCCATTTTTACCACATCCAGCACCGGTTAAAAGAAAAGTTTTCAAGTGCCACAATGTGGATCTGTCCCTGTAGCATCTTTAAAGATTTGAATACGTTTTATTATTAAAAAGCCAAAATGTTTTCTTTCTCCTTTGTTTTACACGTAGTGCAGTTTAGTTCAAACAGTCAGAGGTCAAGGCAAGATAAACAAACATTTAAGCACTTTAATGGGACCCTTTCTTAGTGTCCCCGTAAACAGAGCGACTGGGGCAACAGCTTTGCTTGGAGCGCTGCTGCTTCTGCCAGCTAAAGCCGAGGTTCGCCTCTCCTGAGGTGGGCAGGGCTGCTGTGGGCCAGTCCAAGATGTCCAATAGGCAGGACCTCGAAGTCTTCCGAAGAGCAGGGGATACAGGGGATACACGATCCCAAGAGGATATCAAATATTACACAGCACCTGTTTCTTTCTGCTGGTGCTCCGGTATCTCTGAATCAGAGACTTGTTTGCATTCAGTATATTGAGGTTCCAGTGTCATGTAGCAGGGTGATTGTGATCCTGCAGCGGTTCAATCACCAAAAGATGCATGAGCCATCAAACCCCTCCCCGTTCCCAAAAGAGATGCCATTGAGTTCTTTTCCATATCACAGTAGCCAGTGTGCCCGCCTCAAGCACAGTTTGCGGGTGAGGTGATCAGAGTCACCAGATACACTTGCAACACATGCAGTATACTAAGAATCATCAGTGTGCTTACAACTGGCAGACTATCTGCAGGAGAGGTGACAGGCCTAGTCAGCATGCTTTCCTTCCGAGCAGGATATAGTACGCAAAAGAGTGCTGGCATGGCAGGACTTGTCAGCATCCTTCCAACCTTGATGTAGTACGCATGGGAGTGATGGCACGAAGGGTTTAATCAGCATCTTACCGTTCCTAGCTCAATAGAGTGTGCATCAGAGTGCTGGCACGAGGGACCTAATGAGCATCTTATCCTTCTGAGCTCTATATAGTACGCAACAGAGTGCTGGCACGAGTAGCCTAGTCAGCATCTTAACCTTTGGAGCTGGATATAGTATACATCAGAGTGCTGGTACGACGGGCCTAGTCAACCCTCTGTCTTTCCAAGGTCGATATAGTGTGCTTCAGAGTTCTGACACGATGGGCCTAGTCAGCATCTTATCCTTCCCTGCTGGATATAGTGTGCATCAGAATGCTGGCACAGGGGGCATAGTCGGCATCATATCCTTCCGACCTTGGTATAGTACGCATGAGAGTGATGGCTGGAGGGACCTAATCAGCATCTTATCCTCCCGAGCGTGATAGAGTGTACACCAGAGTGCTGGCACAAGGGGCCTAATCAGCATCTTATCCTTCCGAGCTCGATATAGTAAGAATCAGAGCGCTGGCGCGAGTGGCCTAGTCAGCATCTTATCCTTTGGAGCTGGATATAGTATACATCAGAGTGCTGGTACGATGGGCCTAGTCAGCCCTCTGTCCTTTCAAGCTCAATAGTGTGCTTCAGATTGCTGGGAAGAGGGTCCTAGTCAGCATATTATCCTTCTGAGCTTAATGTAGTATGCATCAAAGTGCTGGCAAGAGGGGTCTAGTCATCATCTTGTCCTTCCGAGTTGGATATAGTACACCTCACAGTGCTGGCACAAGGGGCCTAGTCAGCATCTTATCCTTCGTAGCTGGATATAGTATACAGCGGAGTGCTGGTACGATAGGTCCAGTAAGCCCTCCATCCTTCCAAGGTAGATGTGCTTCAAATTGCTGGGGCAAGGGGCCTAGTCAGCATTTTATCCTTCCAAGCTTAATAGAGTATGCATCAGACTGCTGACACAAGGAGTTTGATCAGCATCCAAGGTTGATATAGTGTGCTTCAGATTGCTGGGACAAGGGGGCCTAGTCAACATATTATCCTTCTTCGCTGAATGTAGTATACATCAGAGTGCTGGCACGAGGCGCCTAGTCAGCATCTTATCCTTCCCAGCTGGATATAGTACGCATCAGATTGCTGGCACGAGGGAAATCGTCAGCATCTTATCCTTCCGAGCTTGCTATATTATGCATGGGAGTGCTGGCACAATGGGCCTAATCAGAATCTTATCATTCTGAGCTGGTTATACTGTGCATCAGAGTGATGGCACAATGGCCTAATCAGAATATTAACCTTCCGAGCTAGATATAGTACACATCATCAGAGTGCTGGCACGAGGGGCCTAATCAGCAAATTATCCCTCCGAGCTGGATCTAGTACGGATCAAAGTGCTGGCACGAGGGGCCTAATTGGCATCTTATCCTTCTGATCTGTATATAGTACGCATCAGAGTGCTGACCAGTCAGCTCTCCGTCCTTCCAGTGTGCTTCAGAATGCTGAGACGAGGGTCATAGTCAGGATCTTATCCTTCAGACCTGAATGTAGTATGCATCAGGGTGCTGGCACAAGGGGCCTAGTCAGCATCTTATCCTTCCGAGTTGAATGTAGTACACATCTGAGTGCTGGCACAAGGGGCCTAGTCAGCATCTTATCCTTCCCAGCTGAATATAGTATGCATCGAAGAGCTGACATGAGTGTAATTTTCAGAATCCTATCTTTCTGAGCTCAATAGAGTGTGCATCGGAGTGCTGGCATGAGGGGCCTAGTCAATATCTTATCCTTCCGAGCTGGATTAGGTATGCATCAGAGTGCTGGCACGAGGTGCCTAATCAGCATCTTATCCTTCTGAGCTGGATTAGGTATGCATCAGAGTGCTGGCATGAAGGGCCTAATGAGCATTTTATCATTCTGAGCGGAATTTAGTATGCCTCAGAGTGCTGGCACAAAGGGCCTAGTCAGCCCTCCGTCATTCCAACAGTGTGTTTCAGAGTACTAGGATGAGGGGGCTAGTCAGCATCTTATCCTTCTGATTTCAATAGAGTATAGATCAGAGTGCTGGCATGAGGGACCTAGTCAGCAACTTATCCTTCTGAGCTCGATATAGTGTGCATCAGAGTGCTGGCACGAGTGGCCTAGACAGCATCTTATCCTTCTGAGCTGAATGTAGTACACATCTGAGTGCTAGGATGAGGGGCCTAGTCAGCATCTTATCCTTCTGAGTTCGATAGAGTGTAGATCAGAGTGGTGGCATGAAGAGCCTAGTCAGCATCTTATCCTTTTGAGCTGAATGTAGTACGCATTAGAGTGCTAGTATGAGGGGCCTAGTCAGTATCTTATCCTTCTGAGTTCAATAGAGTGTAGATCAGAGTTCTGGCATGAAGGGCCTAGTCAGCAACGTATCCTTCTGAGCTCGATAGAGTGCGCATCAGAGTATTGGCATGAGGGGCCTAGTCAGCATCTTATCCTTCCGAGCTTGATATAGTATACATCAGAGTGCTGGCATGAGGAGCCTAGTCAGCATCTTATCCTTTGGAGCTGGATATAGTATACATCAGAGTGCTGGTACGATGAGCCTAGTCAGCCCTCTGTCCTTTCAAGCTCAATAGTGTGCTTCAGATTGCTGGGAAGAGGGTCCTAGTCAGCATATTATCCTTCTGAGCTTAATGTAGTATGCATCAAAGTGCTGGCAAGAGGGGTCTAGTCATCATCTTGTCCTTCCGAGTTGGATATAGTACACCTCACAGTGCTGGCACAAGGGGCCTAGTCAGCATCTTATCCTTCGTAGCTGGATATAGTATACAGCGGAGTGCTGGTACGATGGGTCCAGTAAGCCCTCCATCCTTCCAAGGTAGATGTGCTTCAAATTGCTGGGACAAGGGGCCTAGTCAGCATTTTATCCTTCCAAGCTTAATAGAGTATGCATCAGACTGCTGACACAAGGAGTTTGATCAGCATCCAAGGTTGATATAGTGTGCTTCAGATTGCTGGGACAAGGGGGCCTAGTCAACATATTATCCTTCTTCGCTGAATGTAGTATACATCAGAGTGCTGGCACGAGGCGCCTAGTCAGCATCTTATCCTTCCCAGCTGGATATAGTACGCATCAGATTGCTGGCACGAGGGAAATCGTCAGCATCTTATCCTTCCGAGCTTGCTATATTATGCATGGGAGTGCTGGCACAATGGGCCTAATCAGAATCTTATCATTCTGAGCTGGTTATACTGTGCATCAGAGTGATGGCACAATGGCCTAATCAGAATATTAACCTTCCGAGCTAGATATAGTACACATCATCAGAGTGCTGGCATGAGGGGCCTAATCAGCAAATTATCCCTCCGAGCTGGATCTAGTACGGATCAAAGTGCTGGCACGAGGGGCCTAATTGGCATCTTATCCTTCTGATCTGTATATAGTACGCATCAGAGTGCTGACCAGTCAGCTCTCCGTCCTTCCAGTGTGCTTCAGAATGCTGAGACGAGGGTCATAGTCAGGATCTTATCCTTCAGACCTGAATGTAGTATGCATCAGGGTGCTGGCACAAGGGGCCTAGTCAGCATCTTATCCTTCCGAGTTGAATGTAGTACACATCTGAGTGCTGGCACGAGGGGCCTAGTCAGCATTTTATCCTTCCCAGCTGAATATAGTATGCATCGAAGAGCTGACATGAGTGTAATTTTCAGAATCCTATCTTTCTGAGCTCAATAGAGTGTGCATCGGAGTGCTGGCATGAGGGGCCTAGTCAATATCTTATCCTTCCGAGCTGGATTAGGTATGCATCAGAGTGCTGGCACGAGGTGCCTAATCAGCATCTTATCCTTCTGAGCTGGATTAGGTATGCATCAGAGTGCTGGCATGAAGGGCCTAATGAGCATTTTATCATTCTGAGCGGAATTTAGTATGCCTCAGAGTGCTGGCACAAAGGGCCTAGTCAGCCCTCCGTCATTCCAACAGTGTGTTTCAGAGTACTAGGATGAGGGGGCTAGTCAGCATCTTATCCTTCTGATTTCAATAGAGTATAGATCAGAGTGCTGGCATGAGGGACCTAGTCAGCAACTTATCCTTCTGAGCTCGATATAGTGTGCATCAGAGTGCTGGCACGAGTGGCCTAGACAGCATCTTATCCTTCTGAGCTGAATGTAGTACACATCTGAGTGCTAGGATGAGGGGCCTAGTCAGCATCTTATCCTTCTGAGTTCGATAGAGTGTAGATCAGAGTGGTGGCATGAAGAGCCTAGTCAGCATCTTATCCTTTTGAGCTGAATGTAGTACGCATTAGAGTGCTAGTATGAGGGGCCTAGTCAGTATCTTATCCTTCTGAGTTCAATAGAGTGTAGATCAGAGTTCTGGCATGAAGGGCCTAGTCAGCAACGTATCCTTCTGAGCTCGATAGAGTGCGCATCAGAGTATTGGCATGAGGGGCCTAATCAGCATCTTATCCTTCCGAGCTTGATATAGTATACATCAGAGTGCTGGCATGAGGAGCCTAGTCAGCATCTTATCCTTTGGAGCTGGATATAGTATACATCAGAGTGCTGGTACGATGAGCCTAGTCAGCCCTCTGTCCTTTCAAGCTCAATAGTGTGCTTCAGATTGCTGGGAAGAGGGTCCTAGTCAGCATATTATCCTTCTGAGCTTAATGTAGTATGCATCAAAGTGCTGGCAAGAGGGGTCTAGTCATCATCTTGTCCTTCCGAGTTGGATATAGTACACCTCACAGTGCTGGCACAAGGGGCCTAGTCAGCATCTTATCCTTCGGAGCTGGATATAGTATACAGCGGAGTGCTGGTACGATGGGCCCAGTAAGCCCTCCATCCTTCCAAGGTCGATGTGCTTCAGTTTGCTTAGACGAGGGGCCTAGTCAGCATTGTATCCTTCCAAGCTCAATAGAGTGTGCATAAGACTGCTGACACGAGGGGCTTGATCAGCATCGTATCCTTCTGAGCTGGATACAGTACACATCAGAGTGCTGACACAAGGGGCCTAGTCAGCATCTTATCCTTCCAAGCTTGATAGAATATGGATTAAAGTGCTGGCATGAGGGGCCTAATCAGCATCTTATCCTTTGGAGCTGAATATAGTATGCATCAGAGTGCCCGCAAGAGAGGCCTGACCAGCATCTTATCCTTCCAAGCTGGATATAGTATACATCAGAGTGCTGGCACGAGGTGCCTAGTCAGCATCTTATCCTTCTGATCTGGATATAGTACGCATCAGAGTGCTGTCACGATGGGCCTAGTCAGCCCTTTGTCCTTCCAAGGTTGATACAATTGGCATCAGTGTGCTGGCATGAGGGGCCTAGTCAGCATCTTATCCTTCTGAGCTCAATAGAGTGTGCATCAGAGTGGTGGCACGAGGGGCTTGGTAAGCATTTTATCCTTTCATGCTGGATATAGTACGCATTAGATTGCTGGTACAAGGGGCCTAGTCAAAATCTTACCTTACAAGCTGGATATAGTATGCATCAGAGTGCTGGCATGAGGTGCGTAATAAGCATCTTACCCTTCCAAGCTGGATATAGTATGCATCAGAGTGCTGGCAAGCAGGCCCGGACTGGCCATAGCGGGCACCGGGCAATCCACCGGTGTGCCGCATGGGTGGGGGCCGGTTTTGGGCCCCTAGGGGCCATTTTTGTTACAGGGCCTTTTTTGCAGCACAGCTGCAAAATCGGCCCTGTACCAAAATCGGCCGAAAAACGGCCCCGGCAAAGAGCTCGGCGGCACCTCCAACCCCCCGAGTGGGGAGGGGGTGGGAGGGGCTGGCCGAGCACTTTGCCAGGGCTGGTTGTGGTTCCCAGTCTGGCCCTGCTGGCAAGAGGGACTTACTCAGCAACTTATCCTTTTGAGCTCAATAGAGTGTGCATCAGAGTGCTGGCACGATGGGCCTAGTCAGCATCTTATATTTCTGAGCTCGATAGAGTGTGCATCAGAGTGGTGGTACAAGGGGCCTAATCAGCATCTTATCATTCTGAGCTCGATAGAGTGTGCTTCAGAGTGCTGGCACGACAGGCCTAGTCTGCCCTCCGTCCTTCCAAGGTTGATAGAGTATGCATCAGAGTGCTGGTACAAAGGGCCTAGTCAGCATCTTAACATTCTGAGCTCGATAGAGTGTGCATCAGTGTGCTGGCACAAGGGCTAGTCAGACCACCTTCATTCCAAGGTACAGCGTGCATGGGTGTTCTGGAAATCTTCTGCATGGTGACAACAGCCAGATTGTCTGCAGACTAGCTAGCCTCCCATCCTTCCGAGCTTGATACATTGTGCCTCTAAGTACCGGCACGATGGGCCTGGTGAGTCTCCCATCCTTCTGAGCTCGATACGGTGGTCTGTGCCGTGATGACTAGATAGTTAGACAGATAGATAGATAGATAGATAGATAGATAGATAGATAGATAGATAGATAGATACACACTGCACACCTTAGACACACCACCCTAGTTTTTTTTAAAATCTTCATAACTTTGTAAAGGAACAATGGTTCTAAAGTACTGGCAGCATTTTCACTTGCTGTCTTCAAATAAACATCAGGGACGTGGTTCTTCAAGGATTTGGAATGTTATCTTCCTTGAGAATCCCTTACCCCATAGTCTACCTGCGTCTCATGAAAGAGCTCGACCTTAGGACTGCTTATTTTGTACATGCCAGGCGCGCAGCGCCCATAGGACTGAAAGGGCTTCAGCCCTTCCCGTCGTGTGTCCCAGCCCGTGCTACTGCAGTTCGAGCTGCTGTAGGCTAGGCTAGGCAGTGTCTGGAGTGTCCGGCACGCCCGAGTTTTTCACAGGCCTTTAAAGACCATTTGCATATATACATACCTTTGTAAACTGGTCACCGACGGTTCGTTTATTTTCTGGTTGCAGTACCCCCTGGGCCCCCTTACATTTGTATTTTACATTTTCTGTTGTAGTTTAAGAATGCATTTCATGAAAAGGAATGCAATGTAGGGTTGCCGAAAGAAAAATGCCAGCCATGTGTTGTTTAAAGAGCCTGCAAAGACATTGTCTGGACCCTAAATAGGGTTATAAATAAAAAAGTATGTATTCATTTGTAATGTGACTTCTCTGTCTTGGTTCCCTTAAATTATCAGTCATGGATCATTCAGGCAGCCCTAGAACACAATTAAAAGTGCTTTCTATATATGTTTGAAGTATGCACAGATAAATGCTGAAAATACAGCGTTATGTGACTGTTCATTTTTGTACCGTCTGGGACATCAAAATAATTAGCTGGCAACCCTAATCATAAGACTGGAAGTTTGTTGCAGGATCAGCACATTATTTATTTCCTCCTCCCTTGATCCCTGGTTAAGGCCATAATAGCAGGGCTTTAAGTGGGCCAGGACCTGCCGGTGCTCAGCACTGCAGTTCTTAAAAGCAGGTGCTGAGGCGGGTGTCTATATGGCTCTACATTTTCACCTTCATACTCAGAATGGAAAAAAATCTTAACTCTGCAGCAGTTCACTGTTTTGATGTAACTTTTATTTTTTGGCTGTTCTGTATAGCCAAACCCAACCCCCCCCCCCCCCCCCTCCTCCCCCTCCCCTCCCCCCGAAATTTGGCTCTAGTTGCGCCTCTGGTTGTGCCCCTGGTACATGTCCACACCCAAAGCGCACTGGGGCAGGGATCTTGTGTCTAGTAGCGCTTTACCAAAGCCCTTATTATTACAATAAACTAAAACATTATCCTTCTACATATGAAAATATACAACATAGCGCTGTGCTTACACAGATGTAAACCCCTCTATTAATAAAAAAAAACGAATGTCTGCCAGAGAGTTTCAAAATTGGAGCAAGGTACACGCATTTCTCGGTACTAGTAAAGCCACATTTCCTCTGTTGCTTTTAAATGAGTGAAAGCGAGCCCTAAATACAAGTTAGAGTGAAAACAACTCGTACAAGAAGGGCTCCTAGTGAAAATAATTCGAACATGCCACCAAGCCTTTCAGGTCATGTGCGCTGTTTTAATCATCCTGTTTACGGCCTGCCACTTCCAACCATACGATTTCGGTTCATTTGTTAACTGGCGGTTTCCTTTTTTTTTTTTTTTTTTTTGATTTCTGTAATTTTTTATTGTATGTAAAAAAAATATATATTTACATGGAGCATACATGAGTGGCGGAAAGAAAGAGGGAAAAGAGAAAAGAGAAAAAAGAAGGCGCCGGGGGGGGGGGGGGGGGGGAGGGGGTATAGTAATATTGTCCTGCATTAGTTCGTTCCTTGCCATGGTTCGTGGGGTCGGATAGATCTACTAGTCCAAGAAGGAAGCGGAAGTCCGTTATCCGAGCTTTGCTTGGCGTTGTCTTCCCCCCATTGATCTGCCTGGTGGGTATAGCACCCCGGACGATAGAGTGAAAGAGAGTGATAGAGGTAGGAGATAGGAGAGTGTACTTCCTAGCCGGTTCCTCTTGTTGGAGTGTCGGTCCCTGTGGTGTGTCCCTCAGTGGCTGTCTAGTGTCTGGTGTCTGCGCCTAGGGGGGTTTATGCGATGAAAGGTAGAGGTCTAAGGGCCTCCACATGTTTGATTGCCTGTGTGTTTTCGGTGTGTATTTCGCTGTGATGTTATCCGCCCCTCTTAGGAAAGTGACCCAGTTGAGCCATGCCTGCGGTGTCGCTTTTGTGGTGTCCTTCCAGTTGCTTAGGATTATTTTGACTGCAGCCGTTAACAGTAGGTCAATGAGGTCGCGGTCTTCTGTCGTTGTGATGGATGGGGATGCAAAACCCAGGACTAGACTTGGAAAATCTATGTGTATGGCTACACCAGTGATGTCCTTGATAAGCTTCCCCGTTCTTTCCCAGAAGTCCTTGATCTGGGGGCAGCTGAGTAAGAGATGCTCTAAATCCCCCCTACCATCGTTACAGTTCCAGCATGTGTCGCTCTCTCGGATCCCCAGGGTAGATAGGCGGGCCGGTGTCCAGTAAGCCTTGTGCACTAACCAGTATTTGGTCTGATTTAGTGAGGCAGTTATCTTTTTCCTAGTGGTCGATCTCCACAATTCAGCCTTTTCTGTTTCGCTTAATACCTTCCCCGCTACAGTCCCCCAGAAGTTTGTGACTTTGTCATTGAGTTTGGTGTGTTTGGGGCGTAGGGCTCTGTAGAGGTGTGCTATTTGGTGTCCTGTTTTGTTGAGATTGGCTGCAAGCTGTAAGAGCGAAGGTGTCTGGCTTGTGAGGTTTGCCTTCCTAATAGCTACTTTTATTTTCAGGAAGTTGTATAGTTCTATGTTTTGTAGGTTGTGCGCTTCCTTGAGTGTGTCAAACGTTGTGTTCTCGCCTTGTCTTAGATCGTGGGCCGTGGATATGCCTTGTCTGTACCACACAGGCATGTCCAGAACCTTATCTCTGTATTTTAAGGTAGGGTTGTGCCAGAGGGATTCAAATTGGCCTCCCCTGATGCTTGTTGCTAGTGTTTTGTCGACGCTCAGTAGAGCTGTCTTGGTGTTCTTGAGGATGGGGTTCTCCCTCATTGCTGGGTGTCGTGTGGCTGTCAGGAGAGTTATGGGGTTCATGCCCTTTAGTAGGCCGCGCTCAAAGGATAGCCATGCTGGGGTGTATTCCTTTCTTGGGTCTAGCCAGTGTAGTCCCTGTCTAGCTATGCATGCTGTCTGGAATCGCTTGAAATTCGTTATGTTCAGGCCCCCTTGTTCTTTAGATAGCCTTAGCTTGTGTAGGCTTATTCTTGGTTTCTTTCCCCTCCAAAGGAAGCTGTTTAGTAACTTGTCAAGTGTTTTGTGGAAGCTCTCTGTGTTAGTCAGTGGGAGCATTGTTAGCAAATAGTTGACCATTGGTGAGATCATCATTTTGATCACCTCTATCCTTCCCCACCATGTTGTGAACCTGGGGGACCACCCCTCTACCTTGTCCTTGATTTTCTGTATCGTTGCGTGCTCGTTGTGTTCCAATGTCATTCTTAGGTCCCTCTCGAAAAGGATACCCAAATATTTTATAGGTTTTGGTTGCCATGTAAGTCCTGATGTTCCTAATACTGTTCTTGTTGCGTGGATGTTTAGCGGTTTGCATTCAGATTTGTCCCTGTTAAGTTTGTACCCCGAGACCTTGGCGTATTTGTCAATGGTGTCAGTCAGTGCTTTTATGGATTTCTCTGGGTCTTCGGTGACTATTAGTACATCATCTGCGTACGCCGCTAGCTTGAAAGTCTCCCCCCCTATTGGTATCCCCACAATGTCCACATTTGTTCTGATCATCGTGAGGAGCGGTTCTATGGCTAGCAGGAATAGGGCTGGTGACAGGGGGCATCCCTGTCTAGTTCCCCTTCCCAAGTTGAGTGTGTTTGATGTGCCTCCGTTGACCACCACCCTTGCTTTGGGGTTCTCATATAGGGCCATCACCATCTTCCTATAGTTTGGACCTAACCTAAATTTCCCCATGCACTGATTCAAGAAGGGCCACGAGACTCTGTCAAAGGCTTTCTCAGCATCTAAAGCTATCATGACTGCTGCGTTGTCGCTGCGTGAGGAGTGGTTAATTACGTGGCATAGGAGTCTCGTGTTGTCATGTGACATCCGGTTTTTGAGATAGCCTACTTGCGAGTTATGTATGAGTTTCGGAAGGTAAGCGTTGAGTCTATTGGCTAGTATTTTTGCATAAATTTTGCAGTCTACATTGATGAGGGAGATCGGTCTAAAGTTCTTCGCCTCTGTTGTGTCTTTCCCTTCCTTGGGTATCACTATTATATTTGCCTCAGCCATTGAGGGTGTCATGTGTCCGCTTTGGGCGCATGCCGTGAATACCTCTCTCATTGTAGGTTTGAGTAAGTTCAGGTATTGCTTATAGAAGCCTGCTGTGAAACCGTCTGGTCCGGGTGCCTTGTTATCTTTGAGGCCTTGCGTGGCTCTCTCTATCTCATCCCCCGTTATGGGCATTTCCAAGATGTCTCGTTCCTGGTCCGTCAGTGTGGGTGTGGTTATGTTCGCTAGTAGCTCTTTCCCCCCATCATCTTGCAGTGTGTCATCCTTTGTGTACAGTTTCTCGTAGAAATCCCTGAAGACCTCAAGGATGTCTTTGTTTGAGGTCTGGGATATGCCGTGTTTGTCTTTGATGGCGCCTATCGTGTGTTGTCTCTGCTTCCCTCTCAGGTAGGATGCCAGGTTTTTGCCCGCTTTGTTTGCAGTGCACAGATTAATTGATTTATATTTATTGATCCAGGTGCCCGCTCTCTCGCTCAGTATCCTGTTTAGTTCGTACTTTAATTTAGTTAGGTTTGTGAGTGTGTTCCTGTTCTCTAATCTGGCTATGTGGCTGTTCTCAAGTTTTTTAATTTCCTTCTCTAGGTCTGCAACTTTCTTGTTTCTGTCTTTGTTCATCCTTCCCTTGACTGTCATGACTGTTCCCCGAATGGTGGCCTTCAGGGCGTCCCATAGGACTTCCCTGCTTGTGTTTGGTTTATCATTTAGTAGTAGGTATTCTTTTATTGCCTCCTCTATTTTGGCTCTCGCTGGGGCGTTTTGGAGCAGACTGTCATCGAATCGCCATCTGCGGGACGGCTCGTCGTTGTGTTTGCCCGATAGTGTTAGGCTTATGTGTGAGTGGTCTGATATAGTTCTGGGTCCTATTTCCGTGTGGTCTATGAGGTGAGTATGTGTTTCTGACATCAGAATATAATCTATTCGGCTGTATGAGTTGTGTGGGTTTTACAATTGCATTGAGAGAATCAACATACGGCGTCTTAACCCTGTATGAATGAGATGGCGCCTCGGCTTTAGAGCAGAAAGTTGCAGTCACAACAGCAGTTTGGCTCGGCACGCTGCTGCTTCTGCCTGCTAAAGCCGAGGCTCGCATCTCCAGCGGTGGGCGGGGCTTCCGTGGGCTCGTCCGGGGCGTCCAATAGACAGGACCTCCGGAGGTTGCCGAAGGCCAGGGGATACCCGATCCCAAGGGGATACCTGATATTACACAACACCGTACCTGCCTTAGGTTGTGAAAGCGAAGCGACACATTTGAGATTCACAGGGTGCAGGAGAGGGGGTTGTGCACTGTAAACAATATTGTGCCTGTGGACAATAACATACGTGTCCGAATGCGCATAACTGCGTCACTTACTGAATGTTGCGTCAGGTGGATCAACTACATGAGTAACCCTGGAGTTTAAGGACTCCTGGAAACCGGAGTGTGTTGTTCCCGAGAGATGTAAGCCAATAAACGTTGGAAATCTTAAGTCATAGGAGCGGTCCTGTGGGAGATTTCCGGCTTTGGAAACCTGGGCTCCAGTGGCCAGCCAGGGGTTGTCTTAGCTCGCGAGGGAGGTTTAGACCCCAGCCCTCGTGGACGGAGGAGAGCTGTCGGTAGTCGAGCAATCAAGCTGCGGCGCATCAGAAAATGCTGCCATATTCTCTGTA
This sequence comes from Lissotriton vulgaris, assembly GCF_964263255.1. NCBI lineage: Eukaryota > Metazoa > Chordata > Amphibia > Caudata > Salamandridae > Lissotriton > Lissotriton vulgaris. Next base: position 126,999 of record NW_028249772.1, read on the forward strand.
AGAGAACCTCAAGTGCACTCCTCTGGAGCAGTTCCACGCAGAACAGCTGCATAGGCGGAAGTGAGGCTGATCCCGGGGCTCCTTAATGCTACAGTGATGCCTCCTTCAGTGTGCCAACTCCGAGTACAGTGCTTTAAGATCTTATTTGTATGCGCAGACCCACACAAATGGGTTTCAGAGCGCTGTGTAGTGGATATATAAAACAAGCGGCTAAAAGTCAACCATGTACTGATTATTGTAACGGAAAACTTTTCTGTGCAAAAAGCATGTTAGTAGCGATATTTACAGAGGTTTGGGAGCTTGCACTATTCAGTAATGTTTACACAAATGAAGATACACCCCACCACCAATATGGTTACTGTTCAGCATCGACACATATATTTCAATCACTGATCGACATGTTAAAGACTTTCCTCAGCCAAAATGTCAGTTTTTTGACATTTATTTTTTGAATGTTCGTGATTATTACTCCGGACAGGGCCCCAGCATATTATTTTATCATTAGTAATATCCACACAGGGCAGCTTCAATCGGAGATTAGTTTTTATAGACTAACTGTGCATGCGTACCACCTGTACCAGCGACGAGTCACCAGAGGTCACTGACGCACGGGCCCCGGGCTGAGCAGCCCTCTTTTTCCCATCCTTGAAATCTCTAGGTGGCTGCGATGTCGCTAGCTTGCTACACTGAATCAAGGCACAGAGAGGGAGTCATTTTTCCAACATCGCAGAAGCTGAACAAGTGGGGAAGCTATGATTCTAATATTCCTGCTACCCATATTATGTTTTTCTACAAATGCATAGATTTTGCAGTAAGTACTTTAAAACATGTATTTTAAAGTTAGCAAATATTGAAGATGGTTTGAGACCAATTTTCATGAATAAAAAAAAAATCTGTATATTTGCAAAACTGTCTTAATGCTTTTTAACAGTTTTTAAAATGTCTTTACTTAAAAAACGATTTGGAAACAGTTTGCTTTGTTTGAAGCTAAAATAAGTATATTGTAAAACTGAAACGGGTCCACAGCTAATCTCCAGCCCAGGCACAAAAAGTCTCAGCCCCAGAAAACCCCGGATAAAAAGCGAGTCAGATAAAAGCAAGTAGTAGGAGATTTTAGCAGCTGAAGAAAGAACAGGCCGTGAGCGTGCACTCTCCCGAACTTCCGGTCTCGGGATGTGCACGCTCACGGCAGACGTGGGGCGGGACTTCCGTCTTTTGGAGAAGCCCAAGTGGATGGCAGCAGAAGTCATGAGAGGCGGCTGAGGCGGTAAGTGGGGCTTGGGGGGCTTGGCACCTATGTGTCAGCATGTGTGTATGCAGTGTGTGTGTGTGCGCGTGCGTGTATGCAGTGTGTGTGCGCGTGTGACTGGAGAGGCATGGCTGACCCTGGCAATCGGCTTCTGGAGATGTGCACGGCTCCGGGGGGCGGGGCATGCGCGTCCACGCTGGGAAATCGCCGCGTGTGCCCCTGTCTACGTCCCTTGAGAGCCGACTTAATCACAATAGGTCTCGAGCGAGACCTAAAAAGGTCTGTTCACGCGATAACTTCACAGAAAACAACAACCATCGACTTATGTGATGTGCGAAGGGCAAGGACAGTAAGTGAGGGCATATTTGGGGCACCCCTTCAGGTCACAGGACTGGTCTTAGCATGATGCCGAAGCCAAACTAAGTCAGGATACCAGGTTCACATGCAGTCGGGCTCTCAGGACACAGGGGCAGTCCTGTTTACAATGCAGAGGACATTCCAGTCACAACAGGTAGTAACAGCTCCTCTGTATTTATGTTTAGGTTACCTTGTCCACGTGAGAAGCATCTATTGGTTTCTTACTATCTTTAGCCCCATTTAAGAAATCTACAGGGACTTTAGTAGCGAGTTAGCCCTTCCACTTGCCACGCATCATTTAAAATATTAAGGAGATTTATCAAGGGGGAGACTTGTAGAAGGTGAGAACGAATGCCATTGTAGATCCAGTTGTAATTGTTGCCCTGTGTTACAGCAAATTTGTTTTAACAGATTTATACCAAATGAAGTATTATGGAATAAATATGGGTTCACCCCAAAGATGTGGAACATCTTCTTTTAACATGTATGCTGTGAATTAAGTCACATGCAAAAAGAACAATTGATGGACAGAATGCAGAACAAGGTCATGCATTCACCCCAGTACAGAGATCTGGGCCTAAATCCATTGTTTTTTTGCTCACCATGCCATTCCAGTTTGGACCCAGCCATATGCAAATCAGTCTTGACCCTGAGCCCAATGGGAACAGTCCAGCCCGAACTGCCATGTCAGGTACTCCCTGGATTGGAATCAAGCATCCTAGGACCGGTTATGGGCTAACAGCCCTCATCAGACAGGATAGCTTGACTCCAGTGGCCTAGTGAGCACGGGACCGACGTCTGGGCATACCCTTCCCACTCTGGGTGACAAATGCATGAAGAACAATTGATGGACAGAATACCGAACAATGTCATACAAACACCCCAGTACAGAGATCTGGGCCCAAATCCATCATTTGTTTGCTCACCATGCCATTCCAGTACAGGGTCAAGACTGATTTGCATATATCTGGGTCTGAACTGAAGTGGCGAAGTCAGCTAAAGAATGATGATGGATTCAACCCAGATCTGTGACTGGGGGTGAGTGTCTGAAAAGTTTCAGCGCTCCGTCCAACAACTTGTCGGTGAATTAAGTCACAGCTAAATGAACTGCAAAAATTGTTTGGAAACCTAAAAGCAACTGAATACCATGTCAGGGTTCACAAACTGGTTTATGTGGCTCATGAAACACACACCGTTTGAAATCAAAACTATGAATTACTTATTTTCTTTCTGTGGGGATTGCTGCAGTGACATTTGGGCAAAAGGAATTACCGAAGGTCATGTCTTGTGCTCTGATCCCATTGAACATGACATAAGAGCACGGATTATGGGCTCAGGGGGCAGGGCCATACCCTGTACCAAGAGCCCACTTAGCACAGTGAAGGACCATGGCCTTTGAGAGAAGGAAGGACGGATGCTGACCAGTGGTTAATTTGTAATAGAATGAGTGGTGGTGCCCAAAGCTGTGCTCAGAAACCAGCAGTCATCGCCGAAGGTGCGCCAAAGGTAAGCCCGTCTACGCCCGTCCGCGCCTGGACCGCGCCCGGACCGCGCCCAGCGCCAGAACCCCTGTTCCTCGCAAATCCCACTCCTCCCGCATTACGTATGACGCCGCTACCCTCTTTGCCCTTAACCCCGGCAGCAAACCACAATGCTGCGAAGCTGCCCCAGGACGTACCCACGGCCCTTTCGCCTGTCACACCTGCAAGTTCACCTGCTTCAGGACCCTCACCAAATCCATTTCCTCCAAACATAGCTCCGACTCTAACCACCTGAAGTGCATCCTGCTCAATACCCGATCGGTACACAGACACGCAACTGAACTCTGGGACCTACTCGACACTGTGTCACCGGTTATCGCCTTCCTTACAGAAAGCATGGATGAACACATCATCAGCACCCAACATCGCTATAGCCATACCGGACGCTTACAAGATCATCCGAAAAGACCGCACCAACCAAACAGGAGGAGGCATCGCCATCATCCACAGGAACACCATCAAAATCACGACCAGCTCCGACGATAATCTTGCAACCGGCGAACATCTCCACTTCCAGATCCACACCGACCCCAGGACCACACTTAGAGGAACCCTCATCTACAGGCCTCCAGGAACCCGCACTCAATTCAGCGATGACATCACGGACTTCGTCAGCCCACATGCCCTCGCCTCCGAGAACTACATTCTATTAGGAGACCTCAACTTCCACCTTGAAAACAAACACGACTGCAACACCAACTCCCTTCTGGACAACCTGGCCAATCTCGGACTCAAACAACTTGTGGATACCCCCACCCATATAGCCGGGCACACGCTCGACCCTATCTTCACCTCCAGCAAGCACATTTTCTTCGACCGCACCACAGCTCTCCATTGCACAGACCACAGCTGTGTTCACTTCAGCTACAAAACCACCTTGACCCACTACCGCCCACAACCTATTCCTCTGAGAAACTGGAACAAAATCACCTCCGACCAACTCCTCACATCACTCAACCAAACCCCTCCCACCCTCTCATTGGACCCTAACCAAGCGGCCACCAAACTCAAGCAATGGATCACCCACAGCGCTGACAAATTAGCACCCCTGAAAAAGCACCAGATCAATTCATGCAGCAAAAAAGCTCCCTGGTTCAATGATGACCTTAAAAAATCCAAGAAGCTATGCCGCACCCTAGAGAAAACATGGAGAAAAAACCCAACCACCGACAACACGGCCACCCGCAAACACCACCAACTGATTCGATCCACCAAGAAATCAGCTTTCAAGGATCGTCTCGACAACAGCGCCCACAACAGCAAGGAACTCTTCAACATCCTCAAAGAATTCACCAACCCCGCCGCAGCATCTAACGACATCACTCCCTCCCAAGACCTCTGCGATGCGTTATCCTCCTTCTTCTACAACAAAATTGCCGACATTCACAACAGCTTCGAGAACACTCCCGGCGAACAACCCTCCCCACCCCCCTCAGATCCTACACCGCCAACTAACAACCTCAGCGCCTGGAACCCAATCACCACTGAAGACACCATCCGCCTGATGAACTCAATCCACTCTGGATCGCCAACCGACCCCTGTCCCCACCACATCTTCAACAAAGCAGACTCCATCATCGCACCCCACCTCCGTGATGTCATCAACTGCTCGTTCAACTCTGCCACCTTCCCAGAAAGCTAGAAACACGCCGAACTCAGCGCCCTCTTGAAGAAACCCACAGCCGACCCCTCCGAACTTAAAAACTACCGACCCATATCCCTCCTCCCCTTCCCCGCCAAAGTCATTGAGAAAGCCGTCAACAGCCAGCTTGCCGCCTTCCTTGAATCCAACAACTCCCTCGATCCCTCTCAGTCCGGATTTCGAGCCAAACACAGCACCGAAACCGCCCTCATTGCAGCAACAGACGACATCCGAACACTCCTGGATAACGGAGAAATAGCGGCCCTCATTCTTCTCGACCTCTTGGCCGCTTTCGACACAGTCTGCCACAGCACCCTTATACAACGCCTCAGCAACATCGGCATACAAGGAAAAGCCTTGGACTGGATCATCTCATTCCTCGCCGGGAGAACTCAAAGAGTCCGACTTCCCCCATTCATCTCAGAGGCCACTGAAGTCATCTGTGGAGTACCACAAGGTTCATCACTCAGTCCCACCCTCTTCAACGTTTACATGAGTCCACTCGCCTCCATCGCGTGTCAACACAACCTCAACATTATCTCTTACGCCGACGACACCCAATTAATCCTTTCCCTCACCAAAGACCCTAACACCGCCAAAACAAATCTTCACGAAGGCATGAAAGAAGTAGCCGAATGGATGAAACATAGCCGCCTAACACTCAACTCAGAC